>NW_027205603.1:917500-1105000 GCF_024711535.1 Dipodomys merriami | reverse complement strand
GTAAAGAAGTGACAGAGACTCTGTACTTAATTCTTTATACTCTCTGATTTGTATAATACATACCTATTAAAACTTTTTAAGACCATACAACGACTCCCAAGATAAAAAGTGGTGAAGGAGATAGGAAAACCACTGGAATAAGCAAGAAGTTTAACCATGAATGTAAAAGAAACAGATAGAAAAATGAAAAAAGACAAGCTCAAAGAAAACTGTGTCTTCATGGAAAACTCTCTAATAGTCAGGGGTGGGAGAGGAGGGGCCAATGGAGAAGAGACAATGAAGAAAAGGATTCCTGCCACGGTAAAGCACCAAAGAGACGCTGACTGGCCTGTAATAACTGATTTAGAGACATTCTGCTTTGTCTTTAATTTCCCCCATAGCAAAATAAGGAAGGTAATTTAAAAAACAGTAAAAGAATTAGTTTTAGAGTATAAGCCAAAGGAGAAATTGATCAGAAGGAGTGGGTTTAATTTTCTCTGTTAAAAAAAAAAAAACACAAAGTAGATTAATGATACCCTGTGAATACACACACACACACACACACACACACACACACACACACACACACACACACAGAGTGACTGGAGGTATTTTAGATATCAGTAGCGGTCATTGGACTCATCTGCACATAAAGTGACATCTCTACCTTTCTGTATAGTTCATCCGAGAGCCAACTTCTCCCTCAGGTAGAGTTGACACAGAGCTCCTGCCTAGAACAACTTGTCAGGGTCCAGAAACATGCTTTAATTCATTGATCTAGAGCATGAATCATGAAGTTTTAAAATGGAAGACTACATTTATCTTCATACCAAAGCAGTCATAAAATATCGTGTTAATACATGCTTATTCAAGAAGGGATTCAGAAAGGCAAAATCCACTAAGGCTCATTGGATGTGAGCAGGGCATGGACTCTCTAATCGGCAGAAAACTAACTCAGTGGTCCAGGTGATCTGGGGAGGGGGTACACAGCATCTACCTGACAAAGAAGATGGAGGATGCTGTATTTTAGGGTATATTACAGTGTGGATTTGACTGCAGAAAATTCTAGATAAAAGAAGAGGGCAGATAGGAAATAAGGAAGATTCAAAACAGGAAATGTTGACACGTGCAGCACTGGGAAAGTGGTATAGTCAGTTGGGTGTGGGTGTAGAAAGGAAGCCTCAAATGTGGGATCTTGGGAAATGAGATCACAAGAAGGCATGCAGGTGGGATCCAATGGTCCAACAGGATGAGGGGAAGAACTCTGAAGGCTAGAGGTGAACTGTCAATAAACCTGGAAGCTGTAAGGTCTCAAAACTGAGCGGAACCAAATCAAGTATTCCCCCAATGAACCCCCTAATACTGATACTGCAAATCCAGATTGTTGGGTAGCAATGGGAACTAGGAGACTGTGACTCAGTTTCACCACCACCAGGCATAAATTGAACAAATAAACTCTGAAATTTGTCCAGTCTGGAAGAATCTATGGATGCCTGAAAGCAATTGGCTGGAGATATATATATATCACCATATCTTTTAGCTCAAATTTATGTCTTTCTATGGTTCTAACCCAGATGCAACACTGATTAGAATATGGGAGTTGTTTGCATAATAGCTATGAGTGTGAAGGGTTAAGAGCTAGATAGCGATTATAAATGGATAGAAACCCACAGGTCTAAGAGGAATGGGTAATCTTCTTTTTGTTCAAGAAGATAACCCTTTTGGTTATCATTCCATCACTTCTCCCTTTTCAATAATAAGCCATGAAAAAAAATATGCCATCACTTTTCCATTTCTTGCCTTTTGAAGTTAATTTCCAATCCTAACTGTAAATCAAAAGTGGTGCAATCTTTTGATATGTTACTGAGCAATGAAAATTTAATTTTTATAATATCTTCTCTTTTTAAGTGCCTCGTTCAATTGAAGCTGAAGCAGCTGCGAACGATGGCGAAGTTAAGAATAAAAAGTAAGATCAAAGTGATGTCTGTCATTATGATTTCAAACGGCATGTGCCACTTGGGAAGTTTTGTGTAAAATATTAAAAAGGATGTGGCCGACTCACTGAAATAGAATATAAGCATACGGAACGTCTGGCATGGTGGGAATTGTCTGAATGACCCTTCCCATTCCAGGTTTAAAGGACAATTAGGAAAACAAACATGTGCATTGGATGGTAAGTTCTTCACCTGAGTCTTTCTGCATTTGGGTATGCATATAACATGTGTGCTACATGGAAACATGACTATTCAGCAACAGATGAATCCTATGAGTTTTCAGCTTCCAAACTATGCATGCTTAATGGTTACCAGAAGCATAAGACAGGAATAGTGCTGACTAGCAAAGTGCTACAAAGGGTAGAGAGGTGGCAGGGAGAGAAAGGGAAGCCAGGGGCTGTGGGAAGGGGTCTAGCTACCTCAGAAACCAGAGCTTAATGGTCTGCGGGGCTTCTTGAACTGATATGAGCCTACTGACAATGAATGTACCAAAAAGTTCTTCAACTCAAGAGTTGGTTTGGAGAAAGAAGCAAGTCACTTGTCAAAAGTAGGATTTGTATGGGGAAAAATTGGGCTTTTATTGGAAGTGAAATTGGGCTATTTGGACAACAGCCCTTAACCAATATGCTCTAAATGTGCATGTTAATAGACTCTGGAGGAGAAGAGAGGTCTATTTCGCTGCCAGCAGAGTAATTTGTTTCATGTCAAAAGAACTCTGAGACCACATACAACGAAATTCCTACTGTCACTGGCTAAGAGCTCGGGCCCACCCAGGGCTTTTTTGTCTCAGTGAATCTTTAAGGCCTTGGAGGAGGAAAACGGCTCCCCTCTTCCACACAGAAGGCTGGAAACTCACGCCCAGTGGCAAAGCCATTGGCAAACCCAGTCTCATGTCTATGACACCCAAAAACCCTTTGTCAAATGAAACAGCCTGTTTGGCAGAACCAGGCAGCTCCTGGCTGCTACCGACAGCACTACCCACAGCCCTGATAAGATGCTATCAGCAGGCCACTCTAAGTACTTTAAGTACTTTAAGCAGATCACTGGGGCAATTACTCTAAAGAGGGAAAGATATGGGCCTGGATTGACGGGAGATTAATATTGAACACAAGGCCATTGATTTTTCTCTGCATCTTATTTCTGATTGCAAACTTGTTTGACAGCCACCAGAGGTTGGTTGAAGTTTTGGGGTTTTTTTTGGGGGGGGAGTGGTCGGGAAAGGGTGGTTTGTGTTTTGTTTTTGTCATGGACTTGGAAAGTCAGTAAGATGTATATTTAGATTAAAATATTTTACTAAATAAATTTAAATATATTTTAATTTATGTGTAGGGGTGTTTTTGTTTTTCTAATTGAAGCACTTTGAACATGAAAGTAGAAATGGTTCTAGCCCAGCATTCAAATCCACTTAATAACTACCATTTCAGAAGTGTCTAATATGATCCAGGCACTGTCTTAGGTATTGCTTTGTATCATTTAATTCTCATAAAAGCGTTCTGAAGGTAAAAATGCTAGAACTTTACAGGAAGAAGCTCATATCCAGAACCACTGGAAACATTGATGAACTTCATACGCAGGTAAAATAGTGAATGTAACTGGGTTTATATGGGTGCAGTTTTGTAAAGTTATTTTATATGTATCCCATTAATTATTCCACAATTACTCTCTGCAGAGATGTTGGAGAAGTAGAACTCAGGATGTACAAAGGGTAACTGTACATTAAGGCTATTAAAACAAATCTAAGACAAAATGATGACTCTGGAGCTTTTGGCTTGGGTCACTGAGCAGATGATAATGTCCTTAATTGAGAATCCTGGAAAGAAAGAAAATGAGCAAGAGAATGGCAGGATGTGTGAAACGACAAGTTTAAGACAGAACATGTTTGATGACGATTTTCTAAATACATTTTAAGTTGTTAGAGTTATATAAATAACTATATGGGGGCTGGGAAGGTGGTTCGGTGGTAGAGCTCTTGCTTTGCATGCTTGAGGCCCTGGGTCCGATTCCTCAGCACATAAGCAGAAAAAGCCGGAAGTGGCGCTGTGGCTCAAATGGTAGAGCACTAGCCTTGAGCTGAAGAGCTGAGGGACAGCACCCAGGCCCAGAGTTCAGGCCCCACGACTGACAAAATATATATATATATGGGCAACATATTTTACATTTATTTGTTATTTCATGCAATGTACCATATATGACATTTATAATTTCTACATAGTTTGCGGGTAATAGGAAATTTTATACGTGTATTACAGTTATGAAAATTTAAAGGAAGAGAAAAGGAATAATAAAATTATCCATAATGTCACCATTTAACTCATTTTGGTCTTCCAGGTTTTTTTTTTATGTATATATGTGTGCCAGTCCTAGGGCTTGAACACATGACCTTGGCACTCTTCCTGAACATTGTTACTCAGAGTTAGCACCTTACCACTTGAGCCACAGCTCTACCTCCACCTTTTTTGTTGGCTAATTGGAGATAAGAATCTCATGAATTGCCCTGGCTGGCCTTGAACCGCAGTCCTCAGATCTTAGCTTCCAGAGTAGCTAGGATTACAAGCACAAGCCACAAGCACCTGGCTGTCTTCCAAATATTTTACATCCTTCTTTTTGCTTATGACTGCCATGATCCATTGTTCTCCTCCAGGATGGAATTTTCTTCAGAGACATTGCTAATTTTATGGTAGTTTCAGGAGTTCCATAAAATAGTAGGGAAATGTTCCATTTCAGGAATTTGAGCCAGTTTTGTGGGGTTTTATTCTTTTAAGATGCTTCAGTATTAGAGAGGGCAATGTTTCAGTGGTACCCACAGATGATGGTGCTGAGAGCAAATAAATGACCTGTAACTCTGGCTCACTTAGATTGTCTCCTAACAAATGGGCTCACCAGGGGTCTAAGTGTTCCAACACATTTAGGCTCATTCAGAACTGTGGTTTATTGAGGCCACCAGCAGATAAACAAGACCAAGCAATCTGCTCTTCTTTCTCAGCCTTTGTAACTAATCAAAGCCTGCGGGCCTCAAAAGTACTTTCTAATTGGTTCCATTGTTTTGTTTATTGGGCTTATCACACTGCAGTGAACATTTACATTTCCAATAGAACAACCTTACATTTCAGTTCCTTTTAAATGACGGGGAATGGTTTTCTGCTCCTGCATAACTGGTGCATTTATGCTTCCAGGCAACTTTCACTTAGAAAAGGCTGGCTTTTGCCCTGACAGGTCAGAGTAGTGGTATAGATCTTGAAATGTGTGTTCCTGGGCTATATTACAAGACTGACATTCATCCTTAGCTTTCAATCAAGAATGGAGAAGTTACACTTGCAAGCTAACTGAAGTAGATGTCTGACTTGCATTTTCTTATTTATGCCCTCTATCTTCCTGCTTCCTCATCTTCTCAGGATTTCTTCTTCTGCAATATCTGTTCTTGCCTGTTCCTTAGCCCCACAAAGCCATCCTTGATTCCATAAGCTGCAATAAGGTATGCCCATGGTCCTCCCATTATTTTAGAATGAGTCACATTCTCTTCTATATGTTATTACGTGTTGATCATTACTTCCAGACAACTACATTTTCTTAGAGAAAAAGAGCTTAGTTTTCCAGCTTCAATTCTCTCTTAGTGTTGGCCAAGGCTTAGCCTGTGACCTTTCTAATTAAGTCCAACTTTTTTATTTTGACGGAGTTTCTTGAGACTTACCTAACTCTTTGCTAGAATCCCAGGATTCAAGTCTAGGGAAGCATCTACCTGGAAAGGAGTCAACAGAACAATTTGCAGATTGGAGTGGGCCTGGTATTGGACTTATTCAGAGTTTTGTTTGTAGTAGGAGCTGAAAGAATTTGCATATTAAGAACAGTACATCAAAATACTTCTTTAGCACTTTCCAAAGTAAAAAAAAAAAAAAAAGGATACTTTGTTATTTCAGTTGTGGCATGAAGGGAAATCATTTTGCTTCCTGGAAACCAAGTTATATTCTCAGGCCCTAGGAGGCTAAGTGGGGGGAGGGGGAGAGGAGAGGGAAGGAATGTCAGTCAATTAGCATATTAGATTAAGCATCAGGACCTTTTTCTTTCTCCTGCTCTTTCCCTACATGGAAACAGAACTGGTCTTCAATGACTTGTCAGCCACATTACAGAATCCAATAAAAATTCAGACCAGCTTTGAAGGAGCTCCATTTTTTTTTCCATCTGAGAGATGGAAAACTTCTTCATTGTCTTTTTTTGTGTTGGTAGCTTCTTCCAAGAAAGATGACTCCAAAGAGAGAAGAGAACTCAAATTTTCTATATCTTCCTGTTGCTCCCTTCTGCAATTCTTGCCTGTAATAGGGCTTGCTACTCAGAAGGCAGAGAGAGGAGACCAGCCTGGCAAAAACCCAAGACCCAGTCAGGCACTGGTGGCTTGTGTCTGTAACCCTGGCTACCCTGGAGGCTGATATCTGAGGATGGCAGTTCAAATCCAGCCTGGGTAGAACAGTCTGTTAGACTCTGACCTCCAATAAACTACTCAAAAAAGCCAGAAGTGGTGTTGTGGCTCAAGTAGTAGAGCATGAGCCTTGAGCAGCTCAGCAGTAACTGCACCCAGGCCCTCAGTTTACGTCCCAGGACTGGCAAAAAGCAAGCAAGCAAACAAACAAAAACTACCCAAGGCTCTATTTGAGAAACAAAGTTAAAGCAAAAGGATTTGCATTTGCCCATGATCCAGTCATCTCTATTTTAAGGCACAGAGGCTTTCTTTGGAGAGAAGAAAGGAACTATTGCACTGAAGACCACCATGATTTTTACATAGACGAGACAGACCATGGCCACAGGAAGTATCACTACAAGAAGAAGACAGGCTTGTTCACAAATGTCACAATGAATTGTGCGTGTGATATGTACATTTCCTTACATCTCTGGGTCCTGTACATTTTAAACTTAGAACCTTTTAAACTATGTTTGCTAATTAGACAAATGAGAGTCAATCCTCACTCAGCTAGAGGACAATAAAGTGACTCTAAGGTTGGCACTCAGATCTGGCCCCAAACATCGCATGCAGTTCACTGTCCTACAGTATATACCATCCTTCCCCAAGAGACTTGGATTGTGCATGTAGAGCGATGTGATCATATAAAGCCAATCAGCGAGAGACAGCGGTGAAATGGAATGGCAAAGGCAAACTCCTCACAGCTTAGCAAAACCCTCCTTGAGCTTAGAGAGACCCGCGAGAGATTTGGGACTCTGCTTAGCAATCAGCATTGCTGGGGCCAACACAGCAACTTCCTTCTAGCATGATTCCCTATGTCTGAGAGTGGCCAAAAGAAGAGCCATGCAAGTGCCGAATCATTGCTAAGCGTGGCTTGAGCGGGAAAACAGAATTAAAAAGAAGATCGTGCACACGTAGGATACCACGACATTGCAAAAAAAAAAAAAAAAAAAAAAAAAAACAGACAAACCAGTTAAATTTCCTCTCATAGAAGAATCAATACACTTACTGCTTTTGATTGCATAAGAGCATCTAAAACATGAAGCAAGAGTGGCAGTATCATTCCTTTACCAACTGATAGGGAAAAATTACCCAACCCAATTTCATTGGCATATATCACATCTTCAGGGATTCTGTCCCTTTAAAAAGGGAAATTCACCATAAGCCTGAACTGATCTCAGTTATTGACATGAAATCCACACAGTAAGATAAGTCACTTTTTCTGTCTTTGACCATATCCATTAAGATCAGATAGCATAAAGGACCAAAAAATTCCACTGACCTCAAGTACTCGTTTATTTGTGTTTTTCTACACAGATTCATGTTTTTCAAAGCACTGAGATGTGTGAACACAGATGGCCTTGGTCTCCTGTCCCATAAGCAAGATGCACAGCAAAAAGTATATAGAAAAGGATGGTGCGCATTATCACGTGATGACAAAATAAATGAGGTATAGCAAAAAGTAAATATTATCATTATTCATTATGACATTTCCATACATGTGTACAGTGTTCATGGATCAGATTTCTCTCCCCTTCTACTACTGTCTTCTGTCGGCCCCTTTCCAGCCTCTAATAATTCCTAAAAATAGATCCTGCTATTGGATTTTAAAGCCAAATTTGTCCCAGATGGCCTAAATGGGTTAATGCAAAATAGACTTTCTCTAAATAATAAAACAAAACAAAAACAAAGAAATATAGATAAATATTTATACACACTTAAATTAGAACAGGATGTGCTAAACATGGAAGCAAAACAAAAACACTATAAAGAAAACGTTTAATCATACAGGGAATGTAAAGTTTCTACATGTCTGAAAGCCTCATAAAGAAAACAAATTTAAAACAATATTTTAAAAATTAACGTTTTAATTATATGGCTTTAAAGGTTCATTATATAAGAAACTTTTTAATTATTTGGGCACCAGAGACTCAGGCTTATAATCCTAACTACTCAGGAGGCTGAGATACAAGGATTTGGGTTCAAAGCCAGCCTGAGCAGCAAAGTCGAGATTTTTTTTTTTCAGGTAAGGGGTAGGTTTATTCATCGTTATGGCTAGCACCAGGCCATCTTGGTCCTCCACACAGTGTGGAAAGGCCTGGGAAAGAGAGCTGGGAAAGAGAGAGAGCTGGGAAAGAGAGAAAGAGCTAGAAAAGAACGGAGAGAGAGCAGAGAGAGAGCAGAGAGCAGAGAGAGCTAGAAAAGAGCAGAGAGCCAAAGTCGAGATTTTTATCTCCAGGCAAGCACCAAAAAGCCAGAAATCAAGCTATGGTTCAAGTGATAAGTGCCAGCCTTGAGCACAAAAGCTCAGGGCCAGTGCTTGGCCCTGAGTTCAAGTCCCAGGACTAGCACTGAGAGAGAGTGAGAGAGACAGAGACAGAGACAGAGAGAAGAAATATTTTAATTAAAAGATAAGTAAAATTCTCCAGAAGAAAGAATTGTTAAGTTAAAAAAATAAAACTTCTCAGAAATCTGTAACATTAAGATGTAATTCATGATCCAGACATGGTAGTAGATGGTTATAATCCCATCAGGAAAGGAGAAACAGAAGGAGGACAAGGAAGAGCAAAAAGAGGAGGAGGAAGATATAAATTACTAATAAACACAAAATAGTTTAGCCTAATTGTGTCAAAGAAATACAAACTAAGACAGCAATGAGTGATCAACTTCCTCCATTTAAATTAATGAAGACTTTTTAAAGAAAATACAGAACAGAGAATAAACACTTCATAAACCGCTGCTAGGGCCTGAGCTGAGCATCAGACATTGACCAGAGAGCATCCCGAGGAAAAAATCATGAGTGCATGATACAATTCATGCACGAGAATACTGAAGTGCTGCTTCCAACCTCTCTCTCCAAAACACAAAAACTATAACTACATCCCACAGTTGGTAGCAAATTTAAATGTAATTATGTATGTGAAATGGTCTCTCCAAGTAAGACATAGGAAATTGTATAATTGCCTCCAGAAAATATTCACAATGCCTGGTAACTTCAACAAAACATTGGGTATAGAACTAAGGGCATGACTTAGTGCCAGAGTTCTGACCTGGCATACATGAAGCCTTGGGTTCAATCCTCAGCACAGCAAACGATACCACCTGTAATTTTAGACTCTTTTCTTTGCCTTCAGTTCTTTTTGTAAACTCTCACCCATGCTCCATGTGCGCCATCAGATTCTGTCCCCATGGATTTTACCTCCGGAGCATGTAATATCCATGCCTGTTCCCATTCCTGCTCCCTCCATGAGTCTCAGCTTTACTTGATGAGCTTATGCATGATCTCCCTTCTGTACCTACCCAGCCATTGTTAGAAAAGTCAAAAATTCTAATTATGAAAATAATCTATGTATTCATTTGAGGAAATGTGAAAATTATACTAAGGCATAAAGAAAAAAAAACCTTTTCAATCCCCTCGTTATGCTACTCAAGGACAATCATCAATTTTTTTTAAAGAAAGTTTCTTTTAAAGCACTACAATCCATATGCCTAAATAGTGACCACAGAAACTTCAGATTCTCCCATTGTGATTCTCTAACCTGACTCATCTAATTTAGATGCAAATATGAGATTGAGACAGGGCATAAATCTTTCTTTCATGTTCAGAAGACTTTAATTTTATGATATATTACATTTAACCAATTGTACAAATGATCCTGCTTGCTTCAAAGAGGAGTGATAGTGCGGGGCTAGGAAAGTGGCTTAGGGATAAGTCACGTGACCAGCCTAGCACATGTCCTGAGCGTGACCTCTGACACTTCACCAAGGGGCAAAGGGCAGGGAGTGTGACTCTGTGTTGCTTTCTAACTGGGGAACAGAGATTCCAGACGTCTATGGATAAAAGTTCCTATTGAGGATAAGATAGAGAAGCCTAAGATGGAAAATTAAATCAAGAATGTGTTCTACAGCAACAAATGACCCAAAACCTCAATGGTTCAAAGTAATGGAAACTTGCTTCTCACCAGGATATCTTCCCTGATATGACAGTGGCAAGTCTGCTCCACTGGGTGTTATACAGAAGCCTTTGTCTGGTTGACAGCCACCTGTGTGACTCAGGTTTGGCTTTTAGAACTTCTTCTGAGGCTGGAGGCAAAGCTCAATTGGTAGAGCACCAGCCACAAGCAAGAATTTCTTCCAAATAGTTGACACATGCCATTGTTGAAAGCAATCACATGATCAAGTTTGACATGAATGAAGTGGAAAGGTGCGATCCGTCTGCCTAAAGAGAATTGGAAAATATTTGTAACATACAAATTCTCCTACAGGCTTGATGCTATAGTCCTGAATTTGTTACAGAAGTTCTAGGTATTACAATAAGATTTTTAAAAACAAATAAATATGATAATTTAAAGGAAGAGGACGAGCCAGGCACTAGTAGATCATGCCTGTAATCCTAGCTACTCAGGAAGCGGAGATCTAAGGAAAGTGGTTCAAAGCCAGCCCAGGCAGGAAAACTTATGAGCCTTTTGTCTCCAATTAACTACTCCCCACCCCCCATCCCCACAAAAAAAGCCAGAAATGCCTTGAGCACAAAAGCTCAGGTATAACAGCCATGTCTTGAGTTCAAGACCCAGGACTAGCACAAGGGAAAAGGAACAAAGGAAGGAAGGAAAGAAGGAAGAAAGGAAGGAAGGAAGGAAGGAAGGAAGGAAGGAAGGAAGGAAGGAAGGAAGGAAGGAAGGAAGGAAGGAAGGGAGGGAGGGAGGGAGGGAGGGAGGGAGGGAGGGAGGGAGGGAGGGAGGAAGGGAAGGAAGGAAGGAAGGAAGGAAGGAAGGAAGGAAGGAAGGAAGGAAGGAAGAAAGGAAGAAAGGAAGGGAGGGAGGGAGGGAGGGAGGGAAGGAAGGAAGGATGGAAGGGAAGAAGGAGGGAGGGAAGGAAGGAAGGAAAGAAGGAGGGAGGGAAGGAAGGAAGGAAAAAAGAAGGAAGGGAGGGAAGGAAGGAAGGAAAAAAGAAGGAAGGGAGGGAGAGAGGAAGGAAACATAGTAGACTGAATCAAAAGGAGAAGAGCAAGCAGATATTCTCTACCTCTTTCTTCACCCCACAGAGCCGTGCAGGGTTCTGTTCTGCGGACACTGGTCCTGTGGCATGTGTCTATGTTCCACCAGCCAGCTGCCCTGTAGTTTTCCACGGGGGTAAAAATCAGTGGGTCAATACACAGACTCCTTATTCTAGTTGACACTCCATACAGCAGCATGACAGAGAGCTCATACCAATGGGTAAATTTTGATTTAAAAAAATCACACTCTTAATGCTCTGATGTCACATAACTGGTATGCAGCAAAGTGGAGATTTAGACTTAGGCTAGTGCAGTGCCAGGGATAAATGTTTATATATTTTCTATAACATTACAAGGGCATAAATAAAGACAGTAAGAGGAACAACTGGTTCTTATGGGCATCTCTTTCTCCTTCCTTCCTTCCTCCTTCCTTCCTTCCTTTCTTCCTTCCTTCTTTCCTTCTTTCCTTCCTTTCTTTGCTTCATGCTTTCCTTCCTTTTTTTCTTTATTTCTTTTAGTCCTTTCTTTTCTTTCCTTGCTGATGAAGTACAGGCAAATGCCACCTTGCCCAGCTGGGATTATTTTAAGTCTTCTAAATTATACTTGTTAGAAGAACACACTTAAAAAGTAAAGTAATCCAGAATAACCTTGTTTTATGATCATGAATTTTGGCAAAATATCAAGGAATTTGGAAACTGATCAATTTGTTTTTGCCTTCAGGAAAGAGAAGTAGGAAGGTGCTGTATGTTCAGACAGCTAAGATGGCAAAAGCCATCTGAAGATATCTATTGCTTCTTGGATTGTCCATGCAACAGTAAAAAGAAGGTTTTGAATTTCTCATGGTAAGAAGTGAATGGAAGAGCTATGGTCTGAGATTAGTGTATCTGCAGCTATCTAGAAGAGATAGAATCAGAGAATATGAAGTGTCATGAGGTTCTGGAAAACTTCGTCCCAAACACTAAATTCCTTTATTATCTTCATTATCAGATGAGGTTCTTCCTGAGTCACTTCAGGAAGTTGAAGAGTACATGTTGGGTAGACCTAGTTTCAACAGCTTTATCTGTGAATGCTATGAGCAATCAACAGTAGGGGCAATGATCCTGTTCGACTTCACAGAGATGTCTGGCCAATTAATTAATGATTATAAAGTGTTGCATCTTATTAAGTCTGTTGGGATCATTAAGTTCTCATGATGAAGCGAGTAAATTCGAAATGTGATGTTCAGTAGGTGGCGTTCTGTCCTCTGGATCCATAATACATGGCAGCTGTGTTCTGGAGAGTCTTCTCGACAGCTGGCTCTCCACTACGCAAACAATAGCATCCTTCAGCACTTTCTTCCAGGCACAACCGAGATCTCAGGACACACTGTCATTTGAATATCATCTGGATATCATTTGCATAAACCCTATCACTAGCTTTATAAATAATACAGTATATCAACAAATATATTTGAAAATAAAAATGTTAACATTCAATAAAATAAACATACAAAAAATTCACACTGAATGTATTGATACAAATAAATATATTTACATAACAAAATATAATTGTAGCTAACATTTATGGAATATTTAATTAGGTATTATTATTTAATTGCTTTCCTTTGTTCGCTTCAGTAACCTTTTTTTTCTAATAAAAAGTCATTAATTTAATTTTTTTCTATCTCCTGTCATCAGGAGAACTGAGTTCAACTTTTCTTTTACCCACCCACTGTGGTTCAGTGGATTCTTTTTTTTTTTTTTTTTTTTTTTTGGTCAGTCGTGGGGCTTGAACTCTGGAACTGGGCTCTGTCTCAGCTCAGGGCAAGCACCCTACCACTTGAGCCACAGCACCACTTCTGGTTTTCTGGTGGTTTATTGGAGATAAGAGTCTCACAGACTTTCCTGCCCAGGCTGGCTTTGAACTCATGATCCTCAGATCTCAGCCTCCTGAGTAGCTAGGATTAGAGGCATGAGCCACCGGCACCCGGCTATTCAGTGGATTCTTAAAGCCATCCCACCAGACTCCACAAATAATTTGTTCATGGTAGATTTCCCTGCAACAGAACTATCTGCAGAGAGAGATCTGCTGAAGCAACTTCTTTAAAGTTGCCTATCTTTCCAACTTTCTCTTTCTTGAATCCACCAGCCAATAATCCCTACTATTTCTTGTTATTACAGGATATATAGGTCCTGTACCACTGCCATAGTTTCTGGTGCATTTGTCTAAGAGGAAAACTTTAAAAATAACTTTTAGAGACAAAGAGTTCATCTACAGAGCTATTAAGTAATTTGCCCAAGACCACAGAGAAAGTAAAGTGTGATGCCAGGTTTAAATCAGGTTATCTTAATACAAACCACAACCCCTCCAAAGCTAAGCTCTTCTCCTTTCATACCAGTTGCACTTCGCATAATTACCATGAGAACACACATGGAAGCATTTTTTTTTCAGTCAGAGAAGATAAAATAAACATACATCACTTCCATAATTAGCAACCATGGAAAATGGTGATTGGATATAGAAAAGAAGATTTTTCAGGGTGATATTTTGGAATTGTTTTCTTTTTTTTTTTTTAAAGTTCTGATCACCTTGTTTATATAATAAGTATTTTTGTGTGTATGTATGTCTCTGTGTGTGTCTTATATTCTTATTATTGCTAAACTCATGATTGATGTTTTTGTTTTGCTTCCCTATTAATTCAGGGAGTGTCTGCCTGGGGACAGCTTCGGGAGGGAGGAGCTGTCAGATGGATTATTGGCTTTAGAACTTCGGGATGAAGTTTCCTGGAGATAATGACAACATCAAGCCTCTGTTCTCTTCCTCCCCAGGTGGGGAGTTTGGCCCCAGGACATTGTTTAGGCGATGGAACTTACTGGCAGACGAACAGAGAGAAATGAATCCAGGCAGCTTCAGAATGCCACCGTATTACCACCTGAAGAACTGGCATCCTGCATACAACCAATTGTTAATCTTACTAACATAATAACCTTGCCCTACATCTAGCCATGGAGTTCTTTTGAGTAATTATCATTCAGTTATTTTTGTGGCCTTCTCCAATAAGACAAACATAATTTTTCTCAATACATCTTGTGATCAAAACCTAAGAAAAATAATCTAGGTTTGCATATGTCATAAAACTTTTTCAGTAAAAAAAAAAAATTCTAGCTATAACTGCAGCCAAAAAAAATTAAAATTAAAAAACTCACAAAACTCTAGGCTTCATAAAAATACACCAGGAAAAGAAATTGGTAGCAGTCCTTACATAGAATTCAATACAGACTCAAGATAACTGGAAGAGTGCTGTCAATTTGAAAGAAAGCTCCAGAAGCCTGTTCCTCCTGCCTGTGTGGTGTCTTTGCAATGATGAATAGGTTCTGTCTTCTGTAACCCAGGGTGAAGATGAAGTCTGACTGGCTGAGCTTCACCCACAGCTCAGAAAAAAAGCCTCAAGTCCAGCTTACTTCTTTGCTGCTCTCTTCAATGACTAGAGGGCTGGCCAGTCCGAAAGTGTTGTGAGTAATGAAGGCTGGCCAATCAAAGCATCGTGCATAATTCAAGTGGCCAATCCCAATGCAATAGTCCTAATATGGTCACTCCCTCCTCCCAAACTAGTCATTTATTTATTTATGTATTTATGTATTTATTTATTGTCTGTTGTGGGTCTTGAACTCTGGGCCGGGGCACTGTCCTTCAGTTCTTCAGCCCAAGATTAGCACTCTACCATTTGAGCCACAGCGCCACTTCCATTTTTCTGGTGGTTTATTGGAGATAAGAGTCTCACAGACTTTCTTGCCCAGGCTGCTTTGAACTTCGACCCTCAGCTCTCAGCCTCCTGTGTAGCTAGGATTACAGGCTTGAGCCACTGGTGCCCTGCTTCCTTTATTTATTTATTTATTTAACATCAAGAAAGCAAAGGTTTGTATTTTTTTTAAGTAAGAATTACTAAAATGCATTTCAAAACACTATATAAACTGAGCCCTGTGGCTCATGCCTTCAAACCTAGCTACTCAAGAGGCTGAGACCTGTGAATTGAGATTTGAAGACAGCCCAGGCAGGAAAGTCTATAAAACCACAAGTGGCACTGTGTCTCAAAGGGGTAGAGCACTAGCTTTGAGTGAATAAAGCTCAGGGACAGTGCCCAGGCCCTGAGTTTAAGCCCCACTACTGAAAAATTAAACTAAAATTATGAAACTAGTTAACTTCAGGGTATGTGTGAAGTTGGGATAGATGTAGCAGAGGAAAGAATGATAGCAAGGGTGACACTGTCCAAGATGCATTGTTCATAAATTGGCATATTTAGTTGAAATTCCTTTGTACACTATTTAAGATCATTAAAAATTTTTAAATCACAAATACGCAAATAAAAGTCCAAAGGGGCAATCTTTCAGCAGTCAAATTAACATTAAAGGCAAGTTGGGATTTTTTTTTGTCCTAAAGTAATAACATCCCTTGATAAAAGCTTGAATGGTTTTACAAGTCCTTCAGTGGGTGTGAACAAATCACTTATCTATGAATCACTGAATTGACTTGGAAGAAGGAAGAGGCTGTCTCCAGGCTTCTATCTCTCAAGTGGACTGGGCAGCCTCATCTTTAATTGGATTAGGAAAGCTAATGGAGAGTGTGTGCTTCAATCACAATAAGAAGAGAGCCCTGTGGTAGGGCTGCTATGCTTGAAGCCAGAGCACACTGTTTCCAGAGGAATTTAATCAGTATCAAAAAGACAAGGAGGCACATGCATGGGTAGGAGCAAAACTGGGCTTTATTCTGATGTCTCCCAACTGGAGAGCAACCTGCTGATATGTTCATTCTGACATTCCATCTGCCTTTGTATTCTGTGGCTAAAGGTGTCCTCTACTCACACCCAGGCACCTCGAGCTTCTGATACCACTGTCTTCAGGAGGCGTATCATAAGTTCTTGCCTGCATCAAGGCAGAAATCTCATAGTGCAATTCCTTTCCCTCTTGGGTACCATCAGCTTGCCTTTTCTTCATGGACTGTCCCATTGTTGATCAGCTCTCTTTCCCAGTGGGGAATGACCAACTATCGCCTTCCTGGTCCCCCTCGCTGGCCCTCTACAGTATCTTTTCCAATTAGCCAGCACACTAAACGAGTTCATCTTCTTGCGTTGCTATTTATAAGTCTTCATGACTCCCTATTTTTTTTATTTTTTATTTTTTTATTTAATTTAATTTTTTTGTGAACATACTGTACAGAGGAGTTACAATTACATGGGCAGGATAATGCGTACATTTCTTACCAAGCATTGCAGCCTCCTCCTTTTGTTTACCCTTCACATCCCTTCCCAGCCTCCCCCTTCCCCCCCAATCTCAATCCTTCTCCTTCCCCCCCTTCCCCCCCCCCCCGCACCGACGTTGTAAAGCTCGTTTTGGACATGACAACTTGTACTTCTCATTGTTGCAACAGGTCCACCTGTATCCTTAAACAACTGGTTTTTCCCCATCTCCTCCACAAGTTATACTGACATCAAATATAGTGAAAGCAGAGGTTATACTGTGGGGGAGGGACATACAAAGCAACAAAGAGATAATCTTATAAATGCGTTAGAAACACATGCATGAAAGAAAAAAAAACATTAAAATTACATATCTAAGGGTTCATTTTCCTGACATCACATTATCCGACCTTTTCTGCTTGACTCATACATATACTAGATGTTGCAAATAAGGGAAACCATGGGACCTATGTTTCTTTGGGCCTGGCTTACTTCACTTAATATAATTTTTTCCAAGTCTTTCCATTTCCTAACAAATGGGGCAATGTCATTTTTTCTGATGGAGGCATAGAATTCCATTGTGTATATATACCACATTTTCTTGATCCATTCATCTACTGAGGGGCATCTGGGTTGGTTCCATATCTTAGCTATGGTAAATAATGCTGCAATAAACATAGTTGTGCTGGTAGCTTTAGTGTGGTCTTGTTTGTAAACATTTGGGTAAATGCCCAAAAGTGGGATTGCTGGGTCATAGGGGAGTTCTATGTGAAGTCTTTTGAGGAACCTCCATACTGCTTTCCAAAGTGGTTGAACAAGTTTACATTCCCACCAACAATGAAGTAAGGTTCCTTTCTGTCCACATCCCCTCCAGCATCTGTTGTTGTTAGAGTTCTTGATTTTTCCGTTCTAACTGGAGTGAGGTGATATCTCAATGTTGTTTTGATTTGCATTTCTTTTATGGCTAGGGATGTTGAACATTTCTTCATGTGTCTATTGGCCATTCTTCTTTCTTCTTCAGAGAAGTTTCTCTTTAAGTCTTTAGCCCACTTATTTATTGGGCAGTTGTTTCTTTGAGGATTTGTTGTTGGGGGGTTTAATTTTTTGAGTTCCAAGTATATTTGAGATATGAGACCCTTGTCCGTTGTATGGCTAGTAAAGATCTTCTCCCAATCCGTGGGCTTTCTATTGATCTTGCTAGCTATGTCCTTTGCCCTGCAGAAGCTCTGCAACTTTATGCAATCCCATTTGTCCAACCTTTCTTTGATTTGTTGTGTTTCTGGGTCTCTGTTCAGAAAGTTTCAGCCTGAGCCAAGGAGACCTAGGGTTTCTCCTGTTCCATCCTGTAATGTTTTCAGAGTGTCTGCTTTGACTCCGAGGTCTTTGATCCATTTGGAGTTGATTCTGGTGCAGGATGATATATAAGGATCTAGCTTTATTTTTCTACATGTAGTTAACCAATTTTGCCAGTCCCTATTTTTTTTTTAACACTCCAAAACCAAACTTTTCTTGTTATTGTTTTGGTGTGATTTTGTTTTGTATAGGTCCCGAGGCTTGAACTCAAGGCCTGGGCGCTGACTCTTGGCATTTTAATTTTTTAAATATTTAATATTTTAATATTCAATATTATAAAGGTGATGTACCAGAGAGATTACAGTACTGTATTTTTTGAATCCACTCATCTATTGTAGTGGTCCTTACCATACTCATGCTTAAGGCTAGCATGCTAACACTTAATCCACAGCTCCACTTCCAGCTTTTTCATAGTTAATTGGAAGTAATAGTTTCATGGACATGCGTGCCTACGCTGGCTTTGAACACTGATTCTCAGATCTCAGCCTCTTGAATAACTAGGATTACAGGCATGAGCCACCAGTGCCTGGCTCTACACCTTCTCTATCAAGACAAATCATCCGTTTTAGACTCCTGTTCAAGTTTTGCTTTTCAAGTTGTGTTCCTAACTATTCAAATAATCATTTATGTCTGGCTTTCTTTTTTTTGTCAGTCGTGGGGCCTGAACACTGGGCCTGGGCGCTGCCCCTCAGCTCTTCAACTCACGGCTAGCGCTCTACCACTTGAGCCACAGCACCACTTCTGGCTTTTTCTGCTTATGTGGTGCTGAGGAATCGAACCCAGCACCTCATGCATGCAAGGCAAGCACTCTACCACTGAGCCATCTTCCCAGCCCCATTTATGTCTTTCTTTCTGTCTTTACTTTCCTTCTCTCTTCTGCTTGCCCAAATTCTACCTCTGCTTCCCTGCCCAATGAGATAAATATATAAACTACAGTCTTAAGGTTCAAGGCAAGAATTTAAGTAGGCTGAAGTTAGTGTTTCGGTGACTAACACTAGCAAGGTGTGAGTCAAGAACACCTATGAGAGGAAATTGGAGCCCACACCCATTTTGCCAGAAGCCACCTACCTAGAGCCAGTTCTGCCAAAGCAAATCCTATGGCTCTTGTCAACATCAAAGGCTTCTCATTCCAATAAAATTCAGCAGAGCAGGAATTGGGAGAGCGTCATGCTCTGGGATAATTGAGCCTTGGATAGGAAATGGAGTTCCTCCCCCCCAAAATATCCTAAAACTAAAAATGAAAGTACAGCTCTCTTGCTTGACTGGACTTCTAACCTCAGTGAAAGGCAGTTGAGACCCGGGAAGCATGTGTAATATCCCGCAGCACATGACCTGAGCACTGGGTGATTTGAACATGTCTAGGGAAAACACAAAGTCGTTTCGTTGTTGGGAGTTAATTTGACAGCTCACTGCCCTGACATGAAATTGCCCTGGACTACGACTCCTGGAACGAGAAAGTTTCCAGAATGGCAGATTCCATTGGTTTCCGCAGAAACAAAATGTCTGCCCTGGAGATGGTACTCAGGTAAGGGAGCCGTTGGCAGCCTGTGCCTTAGAAGTGGGGTGCTCACCCTGCCAAGGGCTGTCGATCTGTCTTGTCATTTGGTCCCAGGAGGCAGACAGGGACAACTTCTTATCTCCATACAATGTCAGATCTTCGTGGGATTTTTGTTTGTGGTTGATATTGAATCTTCCCTCGGGATGTTCTATTAATAAAACAGGTTCCGCTGAATTAGGGGATAAAATATTCCTTCATTATTTTCAAAACAAACACTGATTGGCTGTCGAGGAGCCCAGTTGTCCATCCCTGTGCTGTTTTCCTTGTCCATGTGCCATTGTCGTGGAGGTTACAGAGCTCAGAAGAAACAGATTCTATGAATATATACAAATGGAAGTGACACAATGAATAAAATGCATGTGGTGAGCTTTCTCACTCACAGAAAGGGGCTCTCCAACATCTCCCATTTCTGAAAACAAATCCTCCCCTCTTCAGCTCAGTGTGAGTCTTGTTAGGTTGTCTTGTAATTCAGTCCTTTCCTTTCTTTCTCTCTCAATCTCCCTCTAGAGGAGGCTGCCCTTTTGCACGGGAACTGGGTTGTTTATTTGTATTTTCTTTGCCTAGAACAATTAGTGAAATGAGTTAGGGATATAATTATTTGCTTTTAGATGTACAGGAATTGGAACCCATGTTTATATAGAGATTAGGGGTCAGTGAGTAAAACTATGGTAATGTGGAAAGGAGATGTTAGAATACAAATTAGTCCAGAGGGGGTAAAAGATTCTAAACATTAGAATATTAGAGAAAAAATTGAGGCCATTTTTCACTTCTCAGAAGCATAGAAAGGTCTAGACAAGAAAACTGAACAGGACAGGCCTTTTGTCATGTCAGAGGTCTTCCATACTGCCCTTCCCCCGGTGATCCCTGATATCTTCCAGCATCGCGCTCTGCACACTTCTTTGAGCTGTGCTGTAATACCACAGGCCCAGCTCATCTCGCAAGTGATTTGGGAATAAAAGCAAATCTCATTTTCTCTTTCTAATCTTCACCATTATGATTAACCATCCAATTATGAATTCTCCATGTTTAGTATTGAATCATAAAGACACCGAAACAAGTAAAAACAAAGCACCCGAAATACCCTGTGCTTAACTTTGACACCCAAATCCCAACAATTCTTCTTAGATTGGGTAACCTTGACTAATTAACCAGCCCCCCCAACCTGAAAAACATGTCTGCAATCCCACTTATCAATAGCACTCTGGCGATTGGTCTCAGGGTTCAATGACTTTTATTTGAATTAGAAAGTTGAGTAGTTAATGAAAAGGGAAAGGACAGAATTGGTTAACAAAGAGACTAATGCAACATACAAATGAAATGACAGAGAATGAAGAAATGATGGCAAAAGTCAGCATGGATGACAACAAGGAGGGCTCAGAATTTACAGTTACCCTCAAATGGGACAAGACATCTGTTGAAAGGACAGGAGATCAAGTATGCTGATGTTCTGTCGAAATCATCAAGGAGCCATGAGACGCCAGGGAAGTGAGAATGCACGAGGCATCTGAAGATCTGGACTGCACTCCCAGACAGATCTTCACTAGCAGCTACTCATTTATTCTGTACTTGTCTAAAGTCCCTCAGAGGGAAACCTGGATGACCATGAACTAAAGGAGCCCCCAGTTAGAGAATTTAGCAACGTTTTGATCAATGCATCTTCTGGAGGTGCAACACCTGGACAGTGGAGTGAATGACATAAAACCACAATTTCCCAAAACACAGTGGACCACGCCCCAGCGCAGCTGAAATATTCCCACCCTGAACTCTGCACATGCGCAGCTCGAGGGCGTGGTTCCTCCACTCCATAGCTTTCCATTGGAAATGAATTTGACTCCAGGTGAAACATGTAAACTGTGTTGGCTTCTCTATAGCTTCACTGGCAGACGATTTTCCCTCTTCCTCCACCTGGGCTTCACACAGAGAATAAGGCATCAATGCTTTCAGCAGGTTCTTTCATTCATTCTTTCTTTTTTCATTCATTCATTGGTTCATAACATGTCCGGGTGAATGGATGTCAAGGCATTCCCTCAAGCAAGTACCTGACTTTAATGGTTAGCAAGGGAATTAAAAGATTTCACGCACCATTGAAAGCATTTCTGACAACAGGCACGCAGACAGCAGACTGGATCTGAAGCTTTCCCAGCACAGCAGTGGGCACTGTGGTTAGACCTGGTTTGAATGAATCACCCCGGGGCTCATGGCAGCTTGCTGGCTGAGAAATGATAGGACCTGTAAGGAGAAGGAAGCTGCTCCAATCCTACAGATGAAGAAGGTTGGCTGCTTCAAGAAAGACAGCAAGTGTGGGCAGGATGAAAAGATACACTTTGAAGAAGAGCTGCTAGGTTTTGCTGACATGTTAGATGTCGAGGGCAAAGGAAAAGGGTAAAGGATAATTTCAAGATATTTTGCTTGGATAACATGGAGAATGGTGCTGTCATTTGCTGATACATTGAAGGCAAAGAGGAACAAGGTGACGTGGGGGCAGGAAGAGGAGAAAATCGGTCTACTTTTACCCAGGACTCCTTTGTCTATTCGACATATAGACTAAGCAGGTGGATATTCAAGATTGGAGTTGAAAGGAGAGGTCCAGTTTGGAGATATGGATGCAGAAAAACTGTCTGGTTATATAGGCATTTAAAGCCATGGTTTCCTGATTCATTATGACAATATAACCAGAAGAAATTGTAATGTTTCTGAGATCACTCAGCGAATTGGCATACATACAAGAGAAATCAAAGAACTGTGCCCTAGAGTACTCCAATAGGTAAAGTTTGGGTTCATAAAAAAGGACATTAGAGTAGTGTTCTAGACACATAAGAAGTAAATATTTCAAGAAGAGCCAACTGCAGGAAATGGGCTTGTTTCTCTGTCTAACCAAAAGAGACCTGAGTATTGACTATTGGATTTAACAGCAGCACGATTAAAAACGAAAGCCATTTGGTCCAGTGGTAGAGACAAATCTTAATTGGAATTAGTTGGAGAACAAATGTGATGGTAGGGAGTGAAGGGAGATGATGGTAAAAGACATGTTTAGGGCGGTTTTGTATAAAGGAATGCTGGGAAATAGTGGAGTCCATGGAAGGAATTCTTTCACAGGAGATACTTCGTTGAGACAATGGCATGATGCAGAACTTGGGTGCTGAAGTGATGTTCTTGAGCAGGTGAAAGGCATTGTGATCTCCTTCATGAAGGAAGAACTAGTTGATGATGAAAAGGAAACATACTGTCCCTGTTGGTCAGATAGGAAGTGCTTTACTAAGTAGTCATTGTATCATGAGCACTAAGATTTCTTCTGATTATATTATCTTAATGAATACAGAAACCAATTAGTTGAATAAAAAGCAGAGCAGGTGCAAAATACAGTATTTAAGAGAACGGCCTAGTGATGGTCAAAAGTAAGGGGATTGGACTCCACGCGCGCCCCCTAGAGGTTGTGAAGGTAAAGAGAGAGCACTGAGTACTTTGTACTCCTGTTCTAGAACCACATCATGTTCTGCATTTGTGTTTATTTTACCTGCCTCACCCATCCAATCATCCACTCTTAAACCATAGATCTAACCATTGTTGCTTAGCGCAAAATTCCTAGTAAATACTTGTTGAATTTCGCTTTGCTGGGTCCTACTGCATTTAATTAGGCACATTCGTGTTCCTCCCAGCTTGAAACTGTGTAAGTCATACTCTAAGGCCCCGTGAGTTATAGCAGCACCATACCCCCCACACTGAGCATTGAGGCTTATGCTTACTAATAAGTAGATGTGCAGTTAGTAAGAAAGGAAATGGAAGAAGTTTCTATTATAGGCTCCTGTGTAGCCAAATGCAAGCTATTTTTTGTAGACTATCAGCTTGCATTTAAACAAAGGACAAAGAAACTCAGGATGTAAAATACAACATATAGCTTGGCATTCATGGCTTATGTCTGTAATACGAGCTATTTAGAAGGCTGATATCTGAAGATCATGGTTCAAAGCCGGCCCAAAGCAGAAAAGTCCTTGAGACATGTATTTCCAATTAATTTTTAAAAAGTGAGGGTGTGCCATTCTTGAGCAAAAAAGACTAGTGAGAACATAAAGCTCTGAATTCAAGCTCCAGTACCAACACACACACACACACACACACACACACACACACACACACACACACACACACACACACACACACTACTATAATTAGACCTCCCTAAAATGAAATAATATTTCCCAAGTGTCCTATATAGATACACTTACTCATTTATACTCTTCCTATACTATGCAAGAATTTGGTCCCCAGATGAGAAAACAAATAGAGCAAAGTGTTCCCCAGGATCCTCGTACCCAGGCTGTCTGTCTAGCTGCCCTTTCCAAGCCGTGTAACCTTGTGTGCAAGGACCATCCTCCCTTATTCCTTTTAATCTGCAAAAGGAAAGATAACATGGTAATTCTCCCTAAACAGGTGAAGGAAAGGGATCTGGAGGAGGGAGATGTTCCATAAACTTCCCAGGAAACATAATTAGTCCCAGATGCAAAGCTTTGTGCATCAAGAGTGGACTCGTGTGCTATAAAAATAAGTGATTTATTTGGGATAGGCTTCTAATGAACAAAATGTGGTTTCTAACATACAGCCAACAGAGTGAATGCCACTAGTGCCCCTATAAAATATGGCTGGCAAATTGGAAGTAGCAGCAAGGCCAAATCATTGTAATTTTCACCACATTGAGAAGCCCCAACTTGAGTTTTACGTTACATCTACCTAAAGTCAACCCTACAAGTAGCAAAGTGAAATATGTGCTTGATGACTGCTTTGCCTCAAAGGGCAACTCTGTCTATTCGTTCTCTAAAATGATACTGAAAAGAGAGGACAGACAGGAAGAGGATTACCCTGAGGCCATGTTGTTCTTTATTTGCAGCCCTGCATCCTGAATTCCCCTCACAAAGCCCCGTATGGAGTGTGGAGTGGAATAAACAAGACTTGACTCAGGAGACCACAGGTCTCTGCATTCAGTCCCAGGAAGTGCTGAGCATCTTGCTGAAATGGACATCAATCTTTAGAAAGATTGATGAACTGGCCTGGACTGGTGGTTCACGACTGTAATCCTAGCTACTCAGGAGGCTGATATGTGAGACTGAGGGTTCAAAGCCAGCCCAGTCAGGAAAGCCTGTGAGACTCTTATCTCCAATTAACTACCAAAAAGCTAGATGTTCAGCTGTGACTCAAACATTAAAACACCAGCCTTAAGCACAAAAGCTAAGGAACAGTGCTCAGGACCTGAGTTCAAGCCCCAGCACTTTGGTGAAATGTCAGTTTAAATATGCCTTCTGTGCCTGTCTTTCTCAGTACTATTGCTACTGTAGAGCATTTAATATGCAGGGTAGTGATGGTGTGGTTATGACAAACATATAAATGATGGCTTACTTCAGCCTTTCAAGGCTCTTGGAAAATTGATTTACTAAGGTCCATTCAGACTATTGGCGTTTTACCTCCACTGGGCAGGTGTCTTTTTTTCATTCAATCCTAAGTGCAGACATAGAGAAAGGTCTTAACTAGCCGTGGTAGGTTACAGCTCCCACTCTATACAAGGCTGACGATGGCATGGCATCCACTCCTTAGGAAACCACGGGGCCTACAAGCAGAGTCACCCTAGGCCAGTGGCCATCTGAATTGACTGCCCGCATTTGCCAGCTAGTGCCGCACAGCGCTAAGAGAGATTGAAAAATCCGTGTCTTTTAGTGCAATGCCAGCTGTGCACAGCCTACAGGGTGGCCTGACTTCCTCACCCCGGGAATGCCCACTATTGCAGCCGAATGGAAGCTGATGAGCAGGTCAAATCCAATCATGTTTCCAGAGTCACACCTGGAACTAACGGTGTCCTGACCGTGGGGGGGTTCACCACATGGGGGAGGGGGTTGTTCTGTCTACTATAAAAAGCCAGGAGTTACCCTACCTGGAAGGTGTCAGCATGAGGAGGTTGCCCTTTGAAGACCCCCCATTTGGGGACAAAGGCCTGCATCCTGAACTCCCCTTACAAAGCCCCGTATGGAGTGTGGAGTGGAATAAACAAGACTTGACTCAGGAGACCACAGGTCTCTGCATTCAGTCCCAGGAAGTGCTGAGCATCTTGCTGAAATGGACATGGAGAATTCTCCCTAAAAAGCCAAGAAGCCTTCCCCCTCTCCCCCCGCCAAGGATGGAGGTGCTCTCTAATGGTCTAGGCAATAAGTAATTTGATTTCTTCAGATCTGTGGAAATGAACTCATTTAAACCAGAGGGAGGAGTGAACAACCAAGTTGATCATGGTATGCAAATGCCACCCTATTACCCGCTTAGGGTGCTTGTTTAGATTCCAACCAGCAATGAGTATGGACAACAAAAACAATCAATAATCAAGATTGAACAAGTATCATTTCTTATATATCAATGTTCTATTCTGTGCCCAGACTATTTCTTAGTTTCGCAAAGGAATACAAGAGAAATCTGAGTGCATAATTGACTTAATAAAAATCTTTTGGGAATATACTTGTAGGCATAAAACACACACACACACATACACACACACACACACACACACAATCTTTAGGAGTAAAAACTGAGTACTACCTTTTTCTCCCATTTCAGACACACTTTTGAACTAGCTTTTGTATTCATTAAATCAGAACTGTCTCCATGACTAACTACATTAGTCAATGAGATTCTTTGCAGTCCTGGGATTTGAACTCAGGACCCCATGTTAGGTAGGCAGGCAATCTGCCTGTTGAGCCATGCCTCCAGATCTCTTTTTAGTTACTTTTCAACTAAGATGTCACATTTTTTTGCCCAAGAGATGGCCTCAGACCTGAAGCATACCTTCAACCTTCACAGGCAAATAGACACTATCTCTGGCTAATTGATTGGTTATGTGTGTGTGTGTGTGTGTGTGTGTGTGTGTGTGTGTGTGTGTGTGTGTGCGTGTGTGGTGTGTGTTGAGCTAATATTCACTGTTATATAAGGGGGTTGTGTTGTGACATTTCCCAGATGCACACAGTACACTTTAAACAAATGTTACCCTCCCACCATAAAGATAGAGTCTTGCTAACTTTTTGTTCTGGCCATCCACAAATAGCAATCCTCCTGATCTCTGCCTCCTGAGTAGCTGAAATTGTAGGCCTGAGCTACCACACTCAGCCTCTGAGAACTGCATTGTTTTGTAGTATATAGACCAAAGCCTATTCCATCCATATTGTAAAGTTAGAAGAAATCAGAATTTTAACATTCAGAGTGACTTCAAAGTCTAATTCTCTTTTTCATTTGTGAGTGTTTTTTTGTTTTTAGTTTTTTTGTAAATAGTCATACAAAGATTTGTTCTGTCCCTGACTGAGAAGAGGGTATAGAGAACTCTTTAGAAGTGGTGGGTATTGCACACATAGTCCCCCAGCCTCCCGTCTAGAAGGATCTAGAAGGTGAGATCTTGGTGTTCTTGGATCTAGCTTGGCTCTCTAAGGTCATGGAGTCCAGGTAGGCCTGGGGAGAGTTCTAGAAGCTTCTAGGAAGGACCAGCCACCTGGATCCCAGAGCGGCACCTGGGTCCACAGGGCTAGATGGTGAGCTATCCATCGCTGACTTGGGCCTGACACTAGGAGGCAGTGTGAGGGCCAAATCCCTTCTGCAAGGAGCCCACAAGGGTGGGTGATGGTTCTGTGAGTTGCTGCCCTCTACCCCCTCCCACCCCTCCATGTACCCCCCCTCCCCCCCACGCACTCCCCTCCCGGGTACTGTGTGAATCACTTTAGTTTTATGTGTCCATTTGGTGAGTCACTAGCGCCTGGTTGTTTGGCCAAACACCACCATAGATGTTGCTGCAAAGGTAAGATTTTTAAAAGTAAGATTAACATTTAATCAAGAGACTTTAAGTAGAGTAGATGGTCCTCTCTAGCATGGCTGGGCCTTCTCCCGCTCGTTGAAGGGCTGCTCCACTTCTATTATCCTCATGGTAACTATCTCACAGATTTCCCTTCGGGTCCTTTCTTTTTACAGAACCAAGTAATGTTTCAAATTTAGGTCTTTGTTCCCTCTAAATCCATTGTATTTTAAGACCCACAGGAGCCTCATTCCATCCCATCCGAGGCATTTGGAACTTTTTGAGGCTGTCATTAGGCAACTTTTGGCCAGAAGGGCAAACAGACTTCCTTTCCATGATTCTGTGGCCCTTGGCAATTATGTGGACCTGACTCAAGTCACCTAGCCACAGGGTTTAGACAGAAACCTCACACACCAAAGGCATCACCACCTCACAAAGAGGAAGACCTTAGGAGAACACGTGCACTTCCGCACACACACACGGGCCACCCTATACTTAAAGATCTAGGCTCATTTCTCCCCCTGCTTCATTCATTTTTTTTCCCTCCCCTGGTGGGCATGGGTTTCCAGAACCCGGTCTGTATTCAGGATTTCATATTTATTTCTAAATGATACAAGAAGGCAAAACCTACTTCTCTGGATGTGTTCTTTATCCCAACTCACCTGGGTATCCTAGAGTGCAGACACTGTTCAGGATTCATGAACTTGAATGACTCTGTGGCCCATCATGCCCGTCAGGTGCTCACAGGAGCCTGAAGTACGGCAGGGGGTTAACCACCAACGGAAGCTCAACTTCAACAGACTTCATTAACCCTGCAAGACATGCTAACCACTGCCTTTGGATAGAGCAAAGGGACCAGGTTTCCTTTGCCTCATTAGTACCACAGGGCTGATTTTTCGGAAGGAAAGAACTGTTAGCACACCTGTAGGTATCTCATGTGGCTTTTTCTACTTACCAATGTCTTCAATGTCACCACACTTCGTGTGTGTGTGTGTGTGTGTGTGTGTGTGTGTGTGTGTGTGCATCCACCTGCGGTAAGTGATTTCTCTCACTCATTTTCTTATGTTTTAAAGAGCCCTCAGTGAATCTTTAGTGATCAAAAATCAACCCAGGAGCTGGGTGCTGGTGGTTCAGGCCTATAATCCTAGCTATTCAGGAGACTGAGATCTAAGGATGGTCATTTGAAGCCAGCCCAGGCAAGAATGTCTGTAAGACTCTTATCTAATTAACTACAAAAAAAAAAAGAAATCAACCGATAGTTTTCCTAGAGTTCTAAAATGAGGGTTGTGGATACTTGGTGAGGTAAAGCAGGCTGGTATTATGCAGAGATCACAGGCCCGAGACTTTGGGTATATGAAGTGATGATGTGACCATTTAACTTCTTTGGAACCCATTCTGGTTTAGGCCATTTTTATTAACAATTCCATAGATAATGAATTACCTATGGACATTGGCTGGAGCACTAAAGATAAGAAGACACATGAATCACTGCCTTCCTTCAGAGATTTGGAAACCCTGCAAGACCAGATCAACCTTGCTGCAAGGGAATGGAATGAAATGATAACTCCATCCTGGATGAGTATTAAACAAGCTTTTCTTTACTCCTGTTCTTTTCTTTCTTGTTGTTTTTCTTTTTTTTGGTACTGGGGATCAAACCCAGGATGGACGGTATACTTGCTAGGCAAGCACTTTGCCACTGAGCTACACCCCAGCCCTTTGGTCCTTTTCTGTAATGGAAAGAGTCCCACTATTTTACTCAGAATGACCTCAAACTCATGAGCCCAAGAAATTGGTCTCAGCTTCCTGAGTAGCTGAAACTATAGGTACATCCTACTGTGCCCATCTTTCCAACCACATTTCCCAAAGCTGGTACTTCAGCGTAGCTTCTGTTTTGATCTCTGGGAAGTGAAGAAAGGAAGGTGAAAGATTCCTGTGTCTGTCTCCTTTCATCCTTACAGCTCTAAAATTCAGTCACTTTAGGGACAACGTGAGAAATCCTGAAAAGCAGGAATAACAGGAAGTTTCTGAGGGCACTCTCAGTCTATGGGATTGCTCCAAGCTGGGGTGCTGGGTAGAACCTCAAGAATAGATAGCCTTCATGTTTAGTGTCTCTCCAAACACCAGAAATTCATGTCATCCTTTCAATACATAAACGAAGTGGCGTGTTGGCAGAGTCTGTACCAGCTTCACTGAAGAGTGAAGATGCTGTTTCCACTGTTGAAGAGACTCACCCTGACAGAGCAGGTACAGGTAGAGTTGAAGAAGCCTAAGTTCAAATGAAGGCACAACCCAAAGAGCAGAGACAGGAAAACAAGCAAGGACTCCATGAAAGGAGGGAAAACATTTGTCATTTAGAACCTTCCAAAAGACCTGCTGACATATCCAACTGGAGATTACCAAAGACTAGAGAGAGGGCTGGAGTTATGGTTCAGGTGGTAGAGTACCTCCCTAGCAAGCCTTAAGAACCTGAGTTCAAATCTCAGTATCTCCAAAAGAATAGAGAGATAAGAAGAAGAAAACAGAAACACAAGTAACTCGAGCAAAGGAGGGACAACAAAGGTATTTCAAGAGACTGTAAGCACAATGAGACTGGAACTATGAAAAATAACAATAATAATGACAAATAATGGTAATTTTATTATGACAATTGCTTCAGTGTCTACCCTGAGTGCCAAGAACTCCAAATGTTTTTGTCTCATCTCTTGTTTTTCCTTGGGATGTGAGTATTGCTCTCATTTTTTAGATGCAAAAGCTAAAAATTAACAGGCTTATTGGGGTGTTTCTGATTCCAGACCTCAGGCCTGGCAGCAATGCTTGTTTACTTGACAGCTGGGAAATATATGCTTTATGCAAGAGGAGATGTAAAAAGTGTTGTTTTTAAGGAAAAAAAAATCAAACCATGAATACAAGACAACAGATAAGTCTGCATAGTGACTTGGAACAGAAAACAACTGAAGAGAAAGGGATCTTTGACCTGAATGCTTTGGTAATGGTAGTTGTCCAGGAGTAATAAAAGTTTTCACATTGAAGCAAGAGCAGTCAGAAAACAAAGACCTATATGAAAAGTATCGTAGAAGTCGAATTACTAGGAGCTGGCTGGTAATTTAATATGGTGGGCGAGAAGCTTGGAGGATGTGTGTTTGGTACTTCAAGTGGGACCACTACCAACTAGAGTTGTTTACTTGTATCTAACCTACCAGATCCACAAGCAAAGGGAAGTTTGCAGAATATTTTTCTTTCTTCTCAAGTATGAACCTGACAAATTTATATTTCTCCCAGATGTTGGTAGATAAACAGTAAACAATTGTTATTCCTGAACAGGCTAACAAATGCAGGGTGAAGTGGATTGTGGGAAATGGAGGGAGGTAACATTCATCTCTTCATCTATTTCTAGGGAACTCTGTATGGGCCATACTCCATGGTCTGTTCCAAAAGATGAAGTAAGGAAACCACAAATGCGTGCGGTCCATCTTTGTGAGACTTTTGACCCCAATCCCCCCGCCACCAACCTTTCTTTCAAAACAGAATTCCAGACTCATGGGTTAAAAACAGGACAGGAGTACGTCACAGATTGAGAATGCAGAAAACCTAGGACAGAGATGAGTAGCGAGATCTTTACTGGGTCTGTCTTCTGCTCCTTGTAGTGGCTGCTGATAGCTGGGTAGGACTTCAGCCTGCATTCATTTGAATGAGACACTGCATGAATGAGTTTGATCACTCTGACTGAAAAGATTTTAGTGGTTCTCATTTGAATGGGAGAGTTGGGATAGCCACCAGCCATATTAACCTAACATACCAATGTGATTAATGTTGCTTCCCCCCCCCCCAGAAGTTTTGGCCTTGCCTGCAAAACTCCAACACTGAACACCTGAAGAGAAAAAGAGAGAGAGCGGGGGGGGGAGGAAAATGTTCCATTGGCAAAAGCTTGCTTTTAACAGTGGGAGACTCTCAGCAATGTTGCCAATATCCTGGGGGCCCCATACCTTTCTGGCTTTGCAATAACTCCCAAGTTAAACAAATTGCCAAAGAGTTATAAGCTTCTTATTCGCTGGATGTAGGCCTCTCCTGGCTGGAGAGAGTCCCTGCACACATGTTGGTGAGCCCCATCGATAATTCGTGTGCCTGCAAGTTTTCTCCACCACTGGAGAACTCTGGTATTTCTGGGTTAGCATCTGCTCTGTGATCTATGATCTATATTCTCCACTCCCTCTTGCCTTCACTTTGAACTGAATGACTGGGTTAAGCAACCCCACTCACTACCCACCACCTAACAAGCTGGGACATGTGAGTCTTCATTAGTGTTACAACACTTGAATTTTATCCCAGGCTAACCAGTAGCACCAGTATTCAAACGATAGCTGATGGTGACAACTCAAGCTACCCAGGGGAAATGGCTGGTATCAACTCAGCCACTTCAGAGTGTGAAGTGGGGTATGGGGACCATTGCCAAGACAGATGATAGAGATCTGAAAGAGAGAATCCTTGGAGAAGACCTTGGGGATGCTAATACAGAGAACAACAAAGGCTGTGATCTTTCATTTATACTCCCCAAATGGAAATGGACAAAGAATGAATCTCACCCCACTAGAATTCGAACTGATTCTCCGTAGCCCACTATAGAATTGCTGTAGAAACTAAAGTACTATTCACTGCAGGTAACCATCTTAACCAACTCCTAAGTCAGTCAATGCCTAACTCTATTTCACTTCAGTGTGCCTACCACATCACCTTTTGCTTCCTTATTAATCTTCTGTTTGTTTTTTGAGACAGGATCTCACACTATTGAGTCCAAACTGACTTCAGATTAGCAAGCCTCCAGCCTCCACATGCTCTACCATGCCTGACTTCGTTATGGATTTCTATATAACAGAGAATCTGGGTGGTGGGTTCATGGTGCAATGCAAAAGGAAATTAGCTCTGTCCAAAAGTGTTTCCTCCATGAAATCACCTCAGGAGGAATGAGAAGCAAGATTCTCTGCTTTGTTTTTCTTTGGAAAGCACAAATGCCTGGAGTACAGTGGTTCTACTCTTAAGACATGCAGAGAGGTATGCCAAGAGCCCCCATGGTTAGTTTCTGTGCACTATTTTTATGGATGTAAGCCTCCTATCAGAGGTTAGAAGAAACAATCATTTTATTAACTGGAGAAAATCTGAAGCCACTGGGTATCCATAATTCTACTTTTCCTTCTTAACAACCTGATCTTATTTCATATATAGTTTTTCCTAAGCAACCAAGAAAGATCTTACAAATGGTATGCATTTGGGGGGAAAGACACAGAGGGAAGACAGGAGGGACAGTGCACCTTATTAGGGTGTGCATAAGCAAGCAAATTCCAAATTCCACATAAGTATCTCTGCTACATAAATCCTCAATCTGAAACAAAGGTTCGGCTCAGAGTAATAAGGGACATGTGCAGGACCCAAATTACATCCTGGTCCAAATTTATCTGACTTCATTCTAAAAGCACTATAGTTTGGAGACAGAGGACAGGCCCTGGGTAACTCTCATCTGTCACCTGAATTCTTATTTCCACCACCTCAAGAATGACAAATGGATGAACTTTTCAGAGGCTATCCATAGCAAAAGAGAACTTTGGCAACTCAGTCTTTTCTAATTCCTTGTAATCACTTTATTTTGTTAGTAAAAGAAATCTGCCATTTAAGATTTTTCTATAAGCATCATTATTTATAGGTCCACATTCAAATCAGATCTTGATAAACCAATATTATTTTTTAATAACCATGTCTCAGACATTAACTAAAGTTTTACCAGTCTCTCATTGCTACTCCTCCGACACATTGTTTTTGTCATTTTTGAGCAGAATTCAAATAATTGCATCAGATTCTGTTTTTTCTTCCTAGCATCCTTATCTTATTTCATTGACAGTTTGTTGTTCATTTTGTTGCTTTTTTCTTTTTTGTCAGTCCTGGGGCTTGAACTCAAGGTGATGTCCCTGAGGTTTTTTGCTCAAGGCTAGCACTTTATCACTTTGAGTCACAGTGCCACTTCCTGTTTTCTGCTTGTTAAGTGGAGATAAGAGTTTCATGGACTTTCCTACGTGGGGTAGCTTCAAACTGATCCTCAGATCTCAGTCTCCTGAGGAGCTAGGATTATAGGCATAAACCACCAGCTCTCAGCTTTCTTTTTTGAGGCATTGAGAAATCAAACCAGGTCTTCCAGAAGGAATAGAAGAGTGGAAAGATAGCAAAGTGGTTGAGGTTGCACTGGACACAGCTGTTCAGATTTTCAGATTGTAAAGATGCTCAAGCTCACAACTACTACCCCAAATCTGAAGTAGGAGAAATGACTGAAATACAGTCTAATCCAAGCTAACATACATCCTGAAGAAATTCATCTCATTTATGAATATTTCAATTTGAGAATAAGCTTCAATGTAGTTTTCCATTTTAGGATAAAAAAAAGGGTAAATCTCAGATCATTAAACAATTGGCAAACTACAAAGCATTTTGTTTCTCCTAAAGATTACTGGAATCTGACACATTCCAAATTTCCCTCAGGATGAATAGGATACTGAGCTTATAAAAATCATTCAAGTCCCATGAGATGTTTATGTTTTTTAAAGGTATAAATATTAAGAAAAGTGGGTAAGGGAATAAATACTTGGACTGTATATTATCTTTTCAACGTTTTATTTTGCCAGTCCCGGAGTTTGAGCTCTAGGCCTTAGCACTGTCCCCGAGCTTTCTTGCTCAAGGCTAGCACACTACCATTTGAGCAACAGCTTCACTTCTGGCTTTTTTTTTCTGGTTAATTGGAGATAAAAATCTCACACCTTCTGCCCTAGCTGGCTTTTGAACCATGATCCTCAGATCTCAGCCTCCCGAGTAGCTAGGATTTCAGGCAGGAACCACGGACACCTGGCTTCTTTTCAACTTTTTCTAAACAAATTCAAACTATAAAAGGTTGTCTAAAATAAATGGCATGGAATTGGGCAGAATATACTTAGAGCTACAGGATGATTGATCTAAGAGCTGGTTTCAAACCTGTGGTCTCACAAAGGCTCACCCCTTTGTTTATATCAAGAACAAAGCTCAAGATGGTTCTCATCTCTAGAGAATGGGAATTCCTCAGCCCCTGCATGGAGCAGCACATCCCTCTTTCATTCCCTCATCCATCAGGTCCTTAAGTACTTCCTCTCTATTCATTCAAGATGCTCGGGTAAGCCATTCCCTTTCTTCAACAGTCGTAGTTTGGGTATGGAATCAAATGACAGAAGTTACATGGATGCCCAAAATATATAGTGTCTGTGAATCTCCAGTATACACGGACTTGTCTAATCTGTTACTTAAATTCTAAGTCTTACAGGAGAAAAAAATGAAAGGGAGAATCGAAGAGCTAAAAGTAGTTCGATCAGTTCTGTGCAAACAAAGTCAATATGACTTGGTGCCAGCCACGATTAAACGTGATTGAATTGAATGCTCCTACATTGGCCGGGGTGGGGTTGGGGCTTGGAGGGGGTTAGGGGGAACCAGAATTGAAGTAGAAAGCCACCATGGTCCTCTGCCAACCTTCTTAAAATCACTACCATTGTGTCGGATTAAAAGGCATTTGCTGAAGATTTTGTGAAGAATTAGGCTTACTTGTTATTCTTTCAGAACAAAAACATGACTAAAAAGCTGTTAGTCAACATTGTCTTGGAAGATAAATCTTTCTAGATAGCAGCATGGCTGGCTCAATGGGAGCTTCATGCATTGATTGACAGCTGTCTTCAGAATTTCAGCTACCTGCGGAACACTTCCTCCCACACCTCTCTATCACCCACTTCTAAGTTCACTTAGGCCAGGTCATTGAGACATGGCTTTGTTCCATTCTCCTGTGAGCAGGCAGCACAGTTCTCCCCAAGAAAGTAAAATGATGACATCATCAGTACAGAATTCTAAAAACTGTAACGTGTTAAGCAGAAAGACAGGAACTCCAGAATACCCAAATATGGTTGTTTGATCACTTGAATGTTAGATCTGTTGGGATGTCTGGGATGTGACCCAGGGAGGCTATTGGAGGATGCTTTCCTGTAAAAGAGGTCCCAGACCCAAACTCCAGGAGCAGCTCTGAGGAAAGCAGCCTGTGAGCAGATCTCTTCTTTCTCAATCAGAGAGAAGAATGGGAGACTCATCTGCATCCCCCAGAGTGGATGGGATTCAGTCTGCCCCATGACAAGGACCCATGTCATCTGCAAACATGTTCCTCACAGTGACAAGGACTCACACCAGGCATCATGAATCGCTACACGTGCTACAAGGCAATTTGAGGACATTTTCTGGAATACACGATTCAGTTCACTGGCTGCTTCTATCCTTCCATTTTTTTTCCCCAACACGAGAACACATAATCCATGAGGAATGTCCATAACAATATACCAACCAAAAGGGATTCAGGTATTTATGTGATAGTCGCAGAAAAGGGCAATATCTCTTTCTTCACCCACAACAAACACCCCTAGAATAAAAGATAGGGCAACAAAGGAAAAGTTTAACAATTCATTTAATCAGCGTTCAATATACAAAAAAACATTCAGAAATGAAGACACAGGCGGCTCGTGCCTGTAATCCTTGCTGCTTGGAAATTTGAGATTAGGAGGATTGCATTTCAAGGCCAGTGCTGGCAGAAGAGTTCATGAGACCCCTTCTCAATAGAGAGCTGGGTATGGTGGCCAGTGCCTGTTATCCTAGCCTAACATTGGTGCGTGACTTGATATTGAAAGCCTATCTCAAAAATAACTAGCAGGAAACTAGTGGCTTCGCCATTGGGGCACCTGACTAGCAAGTTGCAAGGTCCAGAGTTCAAACCCTGATACTGCCAAAAATATTAAATACAGAGAGAGAGAGAGAGAGAGAGAGAGAGGGAAAGAGAGATACTGAAGTAGAACTACCTGTTGTTGTGGTCCATAAAGAATGGACAGCCAAAGAGAAACATGATTGAGCACAAAGAGTAAATGTAATAAACAGACTAGGGAGAAAATCCAACAAGACCTGTTTGTTCAGATTCTTCCTGGCTTTCTTTTGGGCCTGTCTGTGTAACATTCCTTGCAGAGAACTTTACAGCTAGCTCCTCCACAGAAAGGTTCCACTTCCTGTGACTCATCTTGGGGAAGGAGAAATCTCATTTCTGTGACTTGCTTGGAGGGAGAACGGGACCGGAAATGAGGACAAGAGAAGGTCAAAGAGAGACTTTGCTCTGAGGCCTTTTGGTCTCCTTTCTTGCTCAAGGCACTCAGGATGTCAAAAATTGCCATAATTTGGAATGTGGTGCTCTGAGACCCCCTCAAAATATCAAAATGATTATTGTGAAGACCTTGCTCCAAAAACTGATTGTCAAGTGGAATGACTTTGTCCACCCGTCTAGGAGATAGTTGGAAATTTCTGGATACAGCTTTTGGTGGTTCTAATGTCTGTCAGGCCAGTGAACTGCTGAGCCACTGTGGCTAGGACCCCACATACGAGGAACCACCTGGTACAAATAGCAGTGTTCCCAAGCTGGAGAAACCCTGTCTAAAGGAATGGAATGAAAGTTGGACTTTTTTCCCCGTAATCTCTTTGGAGTTGATAAAACTCCTTGGAAGACTGCCCTCAAGTTTCAACTAACTCTATCTGTCCCCTCCTATCTGGCACATGAAGGTCTTCATAGGCTAGTCAAACAATAAAAAGTTGTGCAAATGATCACTGATGGCAGAAAACAGAGATTCTGAAAAGATGATAGTTGTTCATGTGGACCCTCCCATCAGTAAACACGCAGCCAAATACGTTGGATGCCCATCACACACATCCAATCCTGTGCTTGTTGTGGGAGAAGATCAACAGCAGAACACCCTGTGAAAAATCAAAAGATACTTCACAAAGCTAGCAAGCAATTATTTTTACCAAAATATTAAAACTAATAAGGTAATTTTCTATAATTAAAAGTTTAATGCTAAATAACATTTAAGAATTACTGATTGATTTGCGAAGGCATTCAACTATTGAATGCCTCTTAGCTTTATTTATTTATTTAGTTAGTTATTTTTATTTTTATTTTACTCATTTATTTTTGTGTTGGCCCTAGGACTTGAATTCAGGGCCTGGGTGCTGTCCCTGAGCTTATTTTGCTCAAAGCTTGAGCTCTACCGCTGGAGCCACAGCTCCACTTCTGGCTGTTTTGGGTAACTAATTGGAAATAAGAGTCTCATGGACTTTTCTACCCAGGCTGGCTTTCAATCACGATCTCAGCCTCTTGAGTAGCTAGGATTACAAGCGTAAGCCACCAGTTCCTGTCTTTATTTTTTAATTCATGAATTCAATAAATGGTCTTTTTCCTCCAGAACTACTAAAATTAGACTACTGAGAAATTAACTTCACCCAACTCCATCAGAAAACAAAGGGCTAGCTCCAGGATAATATTTAGGAAAGGAATTCATGGAAATCAGGTGAATCAACATGAGGATTCACAAAGTCAAAAATTTATCATTACTAGGCACTGGTAACTCATGCCTATAATCCTAGCTAACTCAGGAGGCTGAGATCTAAGAACAGTGGTTCAAAGCCAGCCTGGACAAGAAAGTCTGTGAGACTCCTATCTTCAATAAATTACTCTCAGAAAAAGCCAGAAGTAGAATTGTGTCTCAAGTGGTAGAGAGCTAACCTTGAGCACAGAGAAGTTCAAGGAGAGAGCCTAGGACCTGAGTTCAAACCCCAGAACCAGATACAAGGAGGGCAGAGGGTAGTAGACTATTTGCCATTACACTAGAAGGAAGTAGAAAATTAGGTGACAAATAACATACATCTTTTCAAAGTAGACACATAACTCCTCTTTTTACCTTAACTTGTCTAAGAAATGGAAATGTCATGTTAAATTATCCAACTTTGAAATAATGAAAGAACTCTAAAAGTTAGATTAAAATGAGAAAAATCCATCTGACTAAAAAGGAATTTCCCATGGCCCAGTAACTATATCAAATATAGAATTTCAGCAACATTTAGAAATTTGCATCTGATTCCTTTCCCCCTTGTATTACTAAATTTACTACTTTTAGAATAAAATGTTATTGCTATTATTAAGATGTTGTTCAGAATGGTTACCATTTTATAAGTCAGGTGGTGAGTACTTCTTTGGGCGGGGAGACAATGTCACCCCTTTCCCTCACTTTTCCCATTTCCCTCCCATCCCCACCACAAGGCTTGCATTACTAAATGTAGACCCTATAATTGCTCTATACAGGTAGAAATCCATAGCAAATAGAACCTTCAACCAAGTGAAATGAAAGCACATACTTCCCTTGGAAAAAAAGAAAATCTCACCCAGGTAAAGCTATTCAGAAATGCCAGGCTGCTCAGAAGTAAGGAGTGTGATTAGAGAGGACTTTTTATGGCTTCCTATAGTCTGACACCCCACCAGTAAGTGAAAGATTTCAATCTAAATCCAAGAGGCTCAAGAATTTATGCAGTGATGTTGCACTAATGCCAGGGCTTCTTGTTCTGAAACTTTAAGTTTCCTCATCTATGCAGCAGGAGAGGCATAAAAATGTAACACAGCAGATCTGTGAAGAGGAAGTCCTTTGTCTCTCCCATGACCTGTATGGTCCAAAATAGGAGCAAATCAGCCAAAGCTGCAGCTCCTGGGTGCATGTCAGCTTTTGAGTACTACCTAGCACCAAGTTATTTCTTGTTTGCACACTTACACTCAACTGGAAAAGAGGAACGATAGCCTAACTTAAAAGCAAACGTATAAAGTAGAAACACTTAGTGGTTGCTATCTCTCAGCCAGATTAGGACCTCAGGAACATGAAGGCTTTAACAGACCGTATCCAATAGCAAAGGCAAATAAAAATAGACTAATCTTGGGGTGAGGGAGTAGCTCAAACAGTAGTGCTTGCCTAACAAGCATGAGGCCCTGAGTTCAATACACCGTTCCATATTGTATGTATGTATGGGCATGTCACAATGAAACTCCCCCTTACACAAATAATTGATGCTAATTTTTAAAAAATCTTAAAGAAAAGAAGAGTACAATCTTGGTTTAATTTTTTATGTATACAAATCTTGTAAGGCATTAACCTGGAGTGTGTATATATATATATATATATATATATATATATATATATATATATATATACATGCATACATACATGTATATATATAATCCTTTATAATTTGACAGTTGCAAAAGTAACTGCATAAAATCATAAATTTTTACTTATAACCATCTGACTTCTAAGACTGCAAGAGTTTAATAGCAATAAAATTAATAAATTCTTTCATTACCAAATGGATGTCCTATTCTGTCTAAAACCCAATGACCCATTCCAACATTTTTTTTTTTTTTTTTTTTTTGTCGGTCATGGGGCTTGAACTCTGGGCCTGGGCGCTGTCCCTCAGCTCTTCAGCTCAAGGCGAGCGCTCTACCACTTGAGCTACAGCGCCACTTCCGGTTTTCTGATGGTTTATTGGAGATAGGAGTCTCACGGTCTCTCCTGCCCGGGCTGGCTTTGAACCGCGATCCTCAGATCTCAGCCTCCTGAGTAGCTAGGATTACAGGCGTGAGCCACCAGCTCCATTCCAACATTTTAAAGGAGCAGCCCCTTAGAAATACTAACACAATCCAAGAACAGGAAACTGGTACTTGAGAGGTGGTGGTGGAGTGAAAAGAAGGAAAAGCAGGTGAATGAAAAATGCATGGGAGGTGGAGTACAGTCATAAAATTCAACGCATATTCTATAAAATTACAAAAACTGAGGGGAGGGGTGGGCTTGGGAGGGATGGGGGAGAATAATGGAAGGAATGACATAGATCGAAATGAATTACTTTTGATCCATAAACTTTATTGTGTACATTTAAAAAATGTTTATTGTAAAGGTGGTATACAGAGGGTCTACAGTTACATAAGTCAGGTAATGAGTACCTTTCTTTTTGAAACAGTGTCACCCTCTGATCAAGATGACTTGTATTCATCAACTGATTTGTGGAATGGTAACTCCTTTGTACAACTCCATAAAGATAATAAAGTATAATAATTAATAATAATAATAGTAATGATAATGCAGGCATACCCTGGGAAAATTTCATCCAAAAAGATAAGACAATAGCAGCAAAACGTGCACTTTTCATGGCTCTTTAATAACTTTGAGATATAACAGTTCCAAAGTCACCGAGACTTCTGCGGTTAAACAAAGAATCTGCAGAGTGTTCTGCTTCAGATTTCCCAGAATAATTTTGTCACCTCTCATATACAATCAACTACACGCTCTGTCTTGAGATGTGTCGACATGGGTGTGTTCATTGTCTCTCGACTTCATACATGCTGTTGATGCTCTGATCAAGCCAATTTCGAGAGCAACTTCATCCTTCCACAAAATCATCTCTCAGGTACAGAAGACATGGCCTGTAGCTTTCCTAACAGGACTTTTACTTGTGTAACTCTCCACCTAGACCAAATTTTAAGATCTGTTATTAGGCAAAAAAAAAGGGGGGGGCTGGGAAGGTGGCTCAGTGGTAGAGCGCTTGCCTTGCATGCCTGAGGCCCTGGGTTCGATTCCTCAGCACCACATAAGCAAAAAGAAAAAAGCCGAGTGGCGCTGTGGCTCAAGTGGTAGAGTGCTAGCCTTGAGCTGAAGAGCTGAGGGACAGCGCCCAGGCCCAGAGTTCAGGCCCCACGACTGGACCCCCCCCCCAAAAAAAAGAGTTGGATACTGAACCCATGACCTCCTGAAAACCACCAGCTACATCCACCTGACAGCAATTACTGATTATTTTTTAAGATTGGTGCATATTTTGATCTTCTTTCTTTAATACTTATAAAGCTAGGTATTATCCAGGAAAAATAAAAAAGACATTCCCTAATAGTTCTTTGTCTTACCTGTAGTATTTATCACATGGGAACACTCCACGCTCTGGGTTTTAGGAGAAAGTTTCAACCATCTAATTTCTATGCATTGCTGGAAGTGGCATTTATCGACACATTTCTACTGGGAACAAGTTTCATAGGAACCCCAGGTCTTCCAGGAAAACAAAACTCTTGGCAAAACCTGTAAAGCATTACTCTTCAAAGCAAAGCAAATTTACTCACAACTTAGAAAGAGCATTTTGTTGAACAATAAGAACAAAGTTAAGTGCCAGCCATGGGGTTTTAAAAAAAGCTGTTTGTTCAAAAACAAATAGACTGATTAGATATAACCACCTATGCGGAACTATTTCTAGCGGAGTCATAATCTTAATATAATGACTATTGTTATAAGAGTTAAAGATAGCAACAATAACAATAATTTTATTTATATAATCATTTCCCAGCCAATTGTGCTTTGGGCATAATATAATCCCATGCAATGATTAAAACTTTAGTAAGAAAACTTCAAAGGAGGAAAACACAAGCTTTTCTTCAAATATGGCTGAAAGAATCAGGCATGAATATACGAACTACAAAAAAAAATAGCAGCAGGTGATGGGAAGCATTGGAAAACCAAACCTTCTTTTCTGTATGGTGTTTTTTTTCACTCTAGTAACTAGGGGAAAAAATTTCTTCAATTCTCTTTTTTTATATCTTTTAATGCTTTTATTCCATAACTTGCTACTTCTTTAGTTCCTATTCTCTGAATTCAATTTGCATTCCTTCCTTGGATTAAGATCTTATTTTTCAGGCCAAATATAGTGAGAAATCTCTGTAATCCCAGCTACTCAAGAAGTAGTGATAAAGCTGGGCATCAGTGGCTTATATCCCTGAACTACTCAGGAGGTTGAGATCTGAGGACTGAAGTTCAAAACCAGCCCAGACAGGAAATTCCATGAGATTCTTATCTCCAGTCATTCAGCAAAACAATAAATAGATAGATAGATAAATAAAATAAATAAATAAGTAAATAAATGTATGTTTAAATAGAGCTGTGGTTCAGCACAAAAGCTCAGGGATAGTGTACAGGCCCCAAGACCCTGGGCGGGGCGGGGGGTGGGGGGGGGGGAAGGGAGGAATGGAAAAAAAAAGAAACAAGTTAAAGGATCTTGACTAAAAGCAGCTTCCGGCAAAAGTATGAAACCCATTTGAAAAATAAAGAAGCAGAAAGGTGCCCATGTAACTGTAACCCCTCTGTACGGCATTTCACAATTAAAAAAAAAAAAAAGAAAGAAACAGAAAGGGCTAGAGGTATGGCTCAAGAGGCAAATCAATCGCCCAGCAAACATCTGGCCCAGAATTAAAACTTTAATATCACACTCCCAAAGATAAAAAGGAAAAGAAAGGAAAAAGAAAAGGTTTAAAAAAATCTTATTTTTCTGATCTCATCACATTTGCCTAGCAAATAAATTTTCCTTAAAAAAATAAAGCAAGAAACAAAAACAAAGTAATGATTCAGCAATGCCTCCAATAGGAGGTTGTTTTTCTTTAATGTGCAAATACATTCTAACTACGAAAACACGGTCAATGCAGCACCAGAAGCCCACACAAGTGTCACCTCCAGCGTTTCAGCCGGCATGACATCCTCTCATTTTGAGTTTTTCAGTAACCGCAAACTCCCTCCTCCCTTCAAAGTCGATGAGGATGGTGTGAAAAACACTGCTGGTTACCTCCACCGCAACCATTTCCTCCCCATCTTCCTGGCTAACAGAACATTATTTTTTGTTCAAATGTCAGGGAGCCAGATACTCATGGAAAGTGCTCTCCTCCCTCCCTGAACAAAAAGCCAATCTAAGCCATCAGTGGGGAGTTAATTCCCCTTTGCTGGAAGCATGGCTGCCACCACCCCCAATACGGTGTCCAGCTCTGTCCAAAGATGCTCAAGGGAAAGTCTGGAGCTTTCCAGACAAGCTTACAATCCTAACACCCAGTGCAGATGTGTTCTTCACCACCCCTGGGCTGTCTTGGGACTGTGAGGTTCAAAACTACAGCACCCAGCTAACGCCCTGGGTTCACTGGAATGATAAGCTGGAGGCAGGGTCCCTGGAGAATCTGCTAAGACAAACCTGCAGTCATTCTAACATTGCATTCCTTAGGAAATGAGGTTCCCCTCACCCCCTTGTTTCTATTCGTATAACCAGGTAAGTTTGCACTTGCAGATGAAAGGATCCTAAACAGGCAGGCACCAGTGGCTCACACCTGTCATTCTAGACACTCAGGAAGATAAGATCTGAGGATCCTGGTTCAAAGCCAGCCTGGGCAGGAAAGTTTGTAAGGTACTTATTTCCAGTTAACCACCAAAAAAGCTGGAAGTGGAGCTGTAACTCAAGTGGTAGAGCACTAGGACAATGTCCAAGCCCTGATTTTGAGCCTCAGGACCAGCTCTCTACTCCCTTTCAAAAACACTATCCTAATCAACTAAAAAGTTATTTATCTTTCTAGGTTGTTTTCATAAAATTAGAATGGATTACAATCTTTTTTTTTCTTGTTCTTTTTGGGTCTTTATTCTAAACATTGTCCCTTCTAGAACATTCCTCCTCTAGTACCTGCTTAGGTGCTTCGACCTGTGCTTCTATATCATTGATAACTTGTGTGGTAAGTCAAGACCCATCACTTAGTCCATCATCCTTACCTAAATCAATGTTTCCTTTATCTCCATAACACATTCTACCTGCTGCTGAAGAGCTGTATCCTTCTGTGTGTGATTTGTAGACAACAAAGGAGTCTCTTCCAGTATAGGGATATGTTGTTGGTTTGTTCTTTGGACCATTTGGGAACCTAGCAAAATGCTAAGCACTAAGAAGACACTGCAGTAACTAGCTGTTGAATGAACTAGTGGATTCAGAAGTCTCAAGAGCTCACTTAGGCTGGGAAATGAGGGAGTAGGCAGATGCCAGATTATTGAAGGGGCCTAGAGAGTTTGGAAAGTTTGGGATTTGTTTTGAATGTAAGTACTATGCCAAAGAGATTTACAAACAAAAAAAAAGGATGGTATAATCTGATTGAGGTGTTTGAAATAATTTGGCAGTTATATGAGAAAGGACGAAAGAGAGAGAGAAAGAGACAGACAGACAGACAAAGACAGAGTTGGATATTGCAAAGAATCATCCTTTAATCCTGGCAATATATGATGTGATGTGAATTGAAGGAACAGCAGGAAAAACCAGGAGAAATGACATTGAGCAGACAGAAATAACATAAAGGTTATGAACTGCCTTTCTGAGAGAATAATGTCACGGTAAGAGAAGATAGTCTACAGATGAGAGGGGTAAACAGATGCTCTAGGAAAGTGGAATGAAAATGTCTGTTTGAAAAAATAAAAAGTGAACTCCAAGATGCATCTTAGCTACCCATGGAGGAAAAGAAGCAGGTGGCTGAAGAAATTCAGTGTACAGGGGAGAAGTTGAAGCTGGAGATAAACACTCTGAAGTTGTCGGCAGCGGGGCGGTATTTGTTCTCATATATCCAAATGTGTGTGTGTGCGTGTGTATGTGTGTGCTCATGCGTGTGTGTGTGTGTGTGTATACACACAGGGAAGGGAGCAGCAAAAAGCACAGGGTTGCAGCAGGAGCTGGAACAGCAGCAGTCAGGAAGGGTCCCTTGTAGCAGATTCCCACACCTTGAAGCCTTTGCATCTCATCCGTTTTGGAAACCCATTTTTTTCTACCTTCCTCTTGGATATCTGCAGTCATTCTTCATCTCTTCCCTTGACTCTGATTTCCACCAAAGCACTCATGAACCCTTAGACTTGACTGTGCAGGTCTAAAGCTGTCTTCAAAAGTCTTCAAATTCAGCCAGTTCAAAGCCAGCCCAGGCAGCAAAGTCCTTAAGACTCTTATCTCCATTAAACCACTCAGAAAACCAGAAGTGGAGCTGTGGTTCGAGAGGTAGAACGCTAGCCTTGAGCTGACAAGCTAAGGGACAGTGCCCAGGCCCAGAGTTCAAGCCCCACGACCAACAACAACCACAAAAAACAAACTCTTCAAATTCAGTTAGTTTGTCAGTTAATATATTGATTTGACATGTACATTAAAATAATTACATAGCCTAAAATAGGTTTAATTTCCTTAATTTATTTGTGTGTGTGTGTGTGTGTGTGTGTGTGTGTGTGTGTATGTGTATATAATCGCATGCATGCACACATGTGCATACACTGGTCCTGGGGCTTGAACTCAAGACCTGAGCTCAGTTTCTGAGCTTTTTGCTCAAGGCTAGTTCTCTACCACTTGAACCACAACTCTACTTCCGGATTTTTGGCTAGTTAATTGAAGATAATGGTTTTGTGGCATTTCCTGTCTGGACTAGCTTTGTACTGCAATCCTTAGATCTCAGCTTTCTGAGTAGCTAGGATTACAGGTATGACCCACCAGCCTGCATTTATTCTATCTGAACTGAATTGGTACAAGTGAGAGATAAGGAAAGACACCACTACTTCACATTTTCAAAAAAGTGTTACAATTGTTTACTATTTATCACTCACTCTTTTAAGTTTTTGAAGAGGAAGAAGGTGATACCAGTGATTGAACTCCAGGCATATTTGAACCACATTTCCAGTGATTTTTCAGCTCTTTAGTTTTTCAGATATGATCTCTCACATTGGCTGAAAACAGCCTTGATCATGATCTTCCTGTCTCCACCTCCTTAACAGCTTGGATTACAGGCATGCATCACCACATTTAGTTTCCCACTCTAGTTTAATCTCACATTGTGGATAGTGTCCAAAATCTTGTTCCTAGAACAACACAGCAGTCCTAGGGAGACTTTCAAATGTAAATAAACAGAGGGAAGATAAGATAGAGGTGAGGGTGATTAACTCTCCCAGTGGAGGTGGAACTGTTAACTGAGGATAGTTCCAGACTATACTTTCTAAGGATTTGGCCTACTCATGGAGTTGGGGCTATGTAATTCAAGGTAGATCATGGAAATTTGAAATGGACTCGCTGGCATTTCAATAACATTTGGTCCTCATTTCACTTTTCCTTGTCCATTAGATATAGTGCCCTGTTTTCAGATTGACGCCTAGAGCCCTACCCCCAATAGCACAGTGGATGACACATCCTCTCTCCTGATGACAAGCTGAGGGTTGATACTCTCTGTCCCCTGTCTACTCATGTGGGTCTCACCCCTAATCATGGGTCTAGAGGGTCTGTCTTTCCACTGTTTGTTTTCTCTTGCTCTTATCACAGATGTGGATGGCATTAGATATGTTTCTTTTTAGCAAGTATGAGGTCAGCAGAGGTGAACCTCGTGTCAAACGGAGATGTAGACAAGCAGATACGGTTACAGTGCAAACCCACCAGCTCCAAGTCAAAACAAAAGAATTCTTTCAGGACAAACCCATTGAAATCAAAGTGATGATCTGGGGGACACTTTCTCCATAGAGGTCAAGCCCAGAGTTGCTCGCGTTAAGGACTTTTAATCTGACACAGATTAGTGCTTGTGGCAGGTGACTCGTTCATTCCTTCAATCTCCATCCCAGCGATGGTGAGGGGCGGTCTCCTGCACTCTCCCTGGGAGGCAATTAAATGGAAGAGGTGTAGGACACAAAATCGGGAAGCCTGGGTAGTGCCCAGCCTTGTCATCTCCTACTGCCGAATCTATTCCAAGCCCCTGCAGGGAAGGAAGACAGCACACAGTTTCTTCACTGCCGTTTGTTCGATGTAAGAGAGTAAAGTAGGGACTGAGCTATCACAAGGCATTTGTCCCCTCCAGGTGACCATGACCCAACCTCTCATTCCACCATCATTTCCATTCCAGAATCTTGCAATTTCTGCAGTGATTTTTTTTATCTTTTAAATCTCAGTATCTCCGTATCTCAATGTTTTCATACCTTCTAAATCAGAGTTAACAGTAACAACAAACTAGACCTCAAAGAATCATTTTATTTTCTTTATTTTCCATGTTATTTTATTTTTGGCTAAACCTAGTCTTATTTGTCCCTCTTTTATCCTTGTGTCCCCCTCCATTTGCTTATTTATATGTTTCAACAAGCCCTGAGTTCTTTCTGTTAAAGTACATGTTGTCCTACCTTCAAGGCCCAACATCCACCCTCTTTACCAGTCCTCCATCTTTCTACTCTGTGGCTGCTTCCTCTTTTGTCATACATGCAGTCCCTGTTGTCCTCATTGATTGTCATCGTATCAAGGGAACATGTAAAGAAGTCAGATCCTCTCTCTGTGGTGAGTCATCACATGATTCTTTTTCAAGTTGTTATTCTGCCATTGTCCAGGAGATTGCCAAGGTCTGTGTCCGATTCTTTTGTTTCTTGGTCTACAACATTTTACCACCAACAGCACTTACTTACTAGAACTCCCAGTCAGGGAAAGGCAACTGCCTTCTACATATGTGTTGCATCAGAATTCTCTAGAATCCAATAAACTCAATCTTAACAAATTGAATCACAGCCATGTTCGATGTGGTCAGTGTGACTTTCTCTTCTTCTATCACTGGAAATGAACAAAAACATGTAAATACATTACTTTATAAGTACATTTTATAAGCTTTAGACATAAACATTTTGCATGTGGGGTTGAGTAACATCTGTTTAATAAATACAGCATAAACTAGTTATGTAACTTTGGGTGAGTCATTTAATGTCCTGCATCCTCAGAAGGAGATGCACAAAAATCATGATAACGACATTTCACCTGAGATAAGTGGCTATCTTTCTAATTGGCCATTAAGTAAACTCACTTCCAAAACAAAAGCCACCCAAGTGCACATGCGTGCGTGTCACGTGCACGTTACAGAAATCCAATAAGCATTGACTAAATTAATGAGCCCCAGCCACTCATTACTTAACGTTTAAATGTGACAGGAAATGTAGACACTATTTGTAAACCATAAAACAATACACAGACGGAATGGAACGCTGGGGTAACAAACACCCAGAATACATTTAGCCTTCCATAGCTAAGAGTTCTTGAAACTGTAGATTTAACCAAATTTGGACGAAAAACATTGCATCTGTGCAATGATTGCCATTATTCCCCAAATAGAGAATTACAGTTCCACATCATATACATTATATTAAGTATCATAAGAAATGTATAGATGGTTTAAAGTACACAGGAAGACTGCATACATCAGACATAAATACCCTACAAGGGATTTGAGCATCCACAGATTTCTGTGTCTGTGGAGAGTTCTGGAAGCAATCCCTGTGGGTACCAGCACACAACCATATGTGTCGTTATGTCTGGAGACAGTGCAATAGTTACTGAAGTCTGACAAGGTTTACTAGGGCACACGAGTCTTGGCATATTCTAGTCTCAATTTCGGTCATGTTTGCCTCCTCTGCACTTCTACAGAACTTTCCATTTTGGCTTTACTTAGTTCTTTGTATGATTAGTCAGGGTGTTGAAGCAGAATGCAACATCCCCTTACCACCGCTTACATTTGCATATTGTTTTTATTTCAACATCTGCTGGGCCATTCCCAGATTCGAGTATGGATTTTAGATTGTGAGAGTAGCATTCCTCTGCTGCTACCGATTTTTATATAAATAGAGCAAAAGGCTTAACTACTTTAAAAAAAAAAAAAAAGACCAAATACATAGGCTTTGATTAAAAAAAAAAAAAAAAAAAAAAGACATGTTTTCCTCATGTCAGGGCCCAGAGCAGGTAGGTGAACTTATTCCAAGAGTGATCTTGGAGTGATCTTTCACAGAGCAGCTCCCTATTCTCTTGCTTTCCTGTGGTCCCAGAGGGTGCTGCCGCCAGCTGCATGGTCAGAGCTGCCACTCAGCTTCTCAGTGCCCAGCTCACAGAAGAGAAGGAAGAATACAGGTGTGATACCTCAAGGCCCAATCCGAAGATTGTATTTCTTACCTCAACCCCTACATTCCTTTTAGACCAGTTCTGAAGAGGGGAAAAAAATAGAGCTTTATCAGACTTGCCAAATTATATTGTAGATCTTTAATATAATATTATGTAAGCAAAGAATGGTAATTCTTCAGTAGGAAGAATAACTTCTACATTCTGTACTGAAAGATAACCGTGGCACCAACAATAAGCTGGGTAGTTCAAAAAAAACAAATAGAATGCTCTCAGGCAGAACATAATACATACCCAAGGTAATAGATACACCAATTACCATGATCTGATAATAATGCATTTATATGTATCAAAATGCCACACTGTGGGGTACCACCAAAAATAGTGTCAATTAAAGCTAAAAGTATATTTAAAACAAAAATCATTTCCCCTCAGACTAACCAGTAGCATAAGAATATGTATATGGGGTCAGGAATGTGGCTTAGTGGTAGAGTGCTTGTCTAGTATGCATGAAGCCCTGAGCTCAGTACCACATACACAGGAAAAGTCAGAAGTGGTGCTGTGGCTCAAGTGGTGGAGTGCTAGCGTTGAGCAAAAGAAGTTAAGGAACAGCGCCCAGACCCTGAGTTTAAGCCCCAAGACTGGCCAAAAACCAAACAAACAAAGAATAGTCATGTGAACAAAATTTAGCAATAGTAAAAGTGTTTATACAGATTAATTTGAGCCTAGTAGAATAAATTTGCAGTATGTATGTTACTGCAACAGTTTTGATACAAGGCTCTCTAAAGATTAAATATCATATGGATTACAAAGTCCACCAATTAAAAACAAAGAAAGTTTATTATTTCCAGTGCTAGAACTGATTTGGTGTCATCAGTTCAGTGACCGGAGAAGGTCTTATAGAACTTGATGAGCTAATAATGAAAGAAAGGCCGGAGTTTGTCAAATGGATAGGAGCGGAATGGTCTTCTAAAGAAAGACCTGCTCCATCAGGCCCTGTATGAAGCAGGTCATCCACATTAATGCAACTTAATCTCTCCAAATGAATGACAGCTTTCCTTCTCCTTAAATAGAATTTTCCCAAGTTTAGTGTAGACAATTTGTTTAGGCTTCTGTAAATGATCAGTAGCATTGCCTGAATTTCAACTTCATACTTCAGGCATTACTGCCCTTTGGGCACTGTATATACTACCTTGGAAACATGGCCTGTGCTCAGTTTGTTGCTTGCATTAATATCTTGAGAATAAGTTTTGGTGTTTTGTTTTCGTTTGTTTGTTTGTTTAACCTCTGTGTCTTCCTTTCTCCAGCCCTCTCTCTAACTCATCTCCACATATACCACAGCCAAGAGATACATCGACAATCATTTTGACACCAGTTGTAGGCCTCTGATATAAAATCCTCCATTGGTTTCTTGGGTGTCCTGTTAAACCCTCATTCTACCTGCTCCTCTCTGAGATTTCTTTGGCTCCTCCTACTTTGTTCTGTGCTATCTTCTTCCAGGTCCTGCTTTGCACAAACCAGCCACCTTCTGTCTCTTTCTCTAGATTTCCAACTCTTCATTCTTCCCAGCCTTTCCACAGGCTCTTCCTGGAGCTTGGGGAGCCTCTGATCATCGTGGAGACCTCATCTGAAAGGTTACATCCCAGGAAGTTCCTCTGGAATCAAACCGGAAGTATACCTTTGCCCTCCCAACCTACTCTTTCTTCATAGGGCTTTTTACCATTTTTAAATATAATTTTGTTGTTGTTATTAAGGTGTTGTACAGAGGGGTTACCATTTTATTTTTGGACAATGTCACCCCTTTTTTTTTTACTTTCCCCTAGTTTCCCCCTTCTGTCCCTGCCCACAAGTTGCATAGTTCATTTTCTAAATAGAGTCTACTGAGTGCCATGCATTTGTTCATCCTTTCTCCCTCCATTTCTGCTTCTTACAATTTTTTTGGGTGGGGGTGCAGTAGTGGGGCTTGAACTCTGGGCCTGGGCACTTTATCTCAACTCTTCAGCTCAAGGCTAGAGCTCTACCACTTGAGCCACAGCGCCACTTCTGGCTCTTTTCTTTTTTCTTATGTGGTACTGAGGAATCGAACCCAGGGCCTCAGGCATGCAAGGCAAGCGCTCTACCACTGAGCCACCTTCCCAGCCCCCAAGCTTCTTACAATTTTAACTACATGTTTGTATATACCTTACTGCCAATGTCTGCCATGAATTGCTATAAAAAGCTCCAAGTTTCATCTATTTTGTTCTTTGCTTTAAATCCAGTGCTGATTACAGAAAATAGTAGGTGAAACATGCTTAGAAAAATGCTTGCTGAGTGAAGTCAAAAGTAATTTAAATGAAAAAAATAAAACTCAAATAAAAGTATGTGTGTAAGTAAAATTTTGAGTCTAGGTACACTAGGATAAATCTAAAGAAATAAGTAATCAGGGGGGTGGGGGAGGATGGGAAGGGGAAACAAAGGAGGAGGCTACAATGCTTGATAAGAAATGTACTTATTATCTTGCCCATGTAATTGTAACCCCTCTGAACAGTATTTTCACAATATAAATAAATAAATAAATAAAACCTAATCTTAAAAATTAAAAAAATAGATTATCAAACTATTATCAATAATTTATTTGTACAAAAACACATTTAACTGAGCATATATTAGGGGATCTAATCCCTGGCCTCAAAAAACGTCTAGTCTACCATTTGCATTAGTTTCTCCCAGGTAAGCACACAGTCCCTTTCAGAAGACTTGTCGTTTCTTTCTCATTGTCTTCTGCATTGCAGGAGTCACAAATTTCCTAAATTAAATGATGATTTCAAGACAGATACAAAATTAAATTTTACACCTCCACTGGTAATTAGTTGAACTCTCCTATTTTCTGCAAGAATTGGAATTGCAGTGATAGAATCTGAGCGTTCAGAACAAATTATATCCCATCGTGAGAAAAGTCACTGGACTACATGACCACGCGTGAATGCAAATCAGGTTATAACCCAGGGAAACGCATGACAGAAATGCACCATGTGTATTTCTTCTGGACCATTGGAGTTCATGAGTGGTTTTTTGTTTTTGTTTTTGTTTTTTTTGTTGTTTTTTTTAAAGCAACATGTGGAAAATTAAGAGAAATAACTAGAAGATCTGTGCCGGTCCTGAGTGGTGAGAAGCCAAAATACTTCTAATCATGTTTGCAAATAGAGGAGAAATGGGTCAAAGGTGCAAGGGGACGATTCAGGACAAAATAAACAGTTGAGGGTTTGAGTTTCTTGAACACCATTTGCCAGACCAAACCCATCCATGGGTATCAATTAATCATGTGCTGGTTCCTTCATTCATGGTTTCGTTCAAGAACTGATTTCACTTGTACCATCCCCAAACTTCCCTGAGAGATAGAAGAAAACGGGAATTGGTCTCTTGAAGTCTTAGGAAGCTGGCAGAAAAAGCTCGACTTAGGTTTCAGCCCTTCAAGGCATGTCTACGCCTCCCTAGCTGGGTCTCCCCTTCGTTAGAACTCTCCTAGGAAACAAGTTGTGCCCAGGTTTTAAACCCTGGGAAATAGAACATTTAATTCAATTGGTACTGTTTGACTAGCTATACGAAATCCCCTCTCTTAACATTAAAAGGCAAACTCTGCAAGCTGGAGGCCCAAGGTGCTCATTCTCTAAGTGGAATGAATTCACTGGCACCCACTTTAATGGCTGTAGAAAGTTTATTCTGTCTTAAGGATTCTGGGCTTCATTTACATGAACTTCTACCCTTATAGTTTTCAAGACTGCAGCAAACAAACGGGGGGGGGGGGTGGGGGGGGGAAGGCTGGAAACAAAGCTTTCCAAAAACCAGCCAAAGGTAACAAAAGAAGGAACCCTCTACCTTGTCTTGTCTTCTCCAGTCAGAGGCAAACACAGTAATTGGGGTTTTGATTGAAGATCTAAGCTGATAGCACTTGGCTATGCTTGCCTTTAGGGCAGCTTGGGGGGTGGGTGAAAAAGAACCTGTTGGGTTGTTACATTTTTGACATTTTTACTACTAAACTCTTGCTATTGACTAAACAAGGGCTAATTACTATGGCAACTTCCAGCAGAAGTTGTGAAAAATCACCCAATCAGTGAGTTGCAGCTGTCATGCCAGGGGTGGAGCACTGAGCACTAAATTAATACATGCCATCCTGAAAATTAAAAATCATCCCAGAGGAAGCAGAGAATATTTAACCAATAAGGACAATCGCTTATTTGAATGAACTTAAGATAGATGTCACCAAATGCTTTTGACTAAATCATGAAACACCAAGATTTTTGTTCTAGAAGTGACTATACAAATGTTCTATTCCGACACACTCATCTTCAAAATGAACAGAGGCTTTGAGAAGAAATAACCACCTGGTGTCCCAGAGCCAGTGAGGGACAAGATTGAGTTTCCTGGCTCATTCCCCAAAGCTATGACTCACTACAGTCTTTTTGTAAGATCAATTGTGACTCTAATATATTCAAGGGTGTAGAAACAATGAAACACAATATTTACAATCAGGACTGTCCCAGAAACAAAACTAGACCATCCTCAGCTCTTGGTGACTCAGAGACAAGTCTGGAACAGAAATCACCTTGAGAAAAGCCACCATCTCCCTACTAGTGGGGAACCATAGCGTTCTCCACCCAGTCTCTTTCTAAAGCCTCACTGGACTCCTGCCCTGCCTCCTCTGCCCACACCTTTCCAGAATAGAACCTTGCTTTAGATCTGATGAGCCCTTTCTGCTTGATTTTACCTTCCAGTTTTTGTCCAAACCCTTGCTCCAGGTAGAAGTTACTGGCTTCTTAGATGCAGGAATACAGAGAAACTTCCAAGGAGAATATCTGGCTTATTCTTGGGCCCTGCCACACCAAAGCAATAGATAATTTTGATGTGAATAAGCAGCTCAAAAGCCTCATTCTATTTTCTTACATGTGCATAAGAATGTGTCACATCAGAATGTTTTACTCAAAGACAGCAATGGCTCCGTCATTACAATGACCATAATGCTATGTAGCATTTTCATTCAGTCTCTGCACAATATTAATACAGACTGTGTTAACTTCATTGGCTATCTAAATACCTTCCAATCCTCTATGATGTGCACTTTGTTTCTGTATTTTATATTTTTTACTCCGAGTGCTCAAGACTTGGTACTGTCACATCTGTGTGTAAAAATTACAGTCTCACTTCAGGCATACCATTTTGAAAGAAACAAATTTAATTTTATAAAAAGGAGGAGATGGGAAGTTGGCTCAGTGGTAGAGAGCTGGCCTCACATGCATGAAGTCCTGGGTTCGATTCCTCAGCACCACATAAGCAGAAAAAAGCCAGAAGTAGTGCTGTGGCTAAAGTGGTAGGGCACTAGCTTTGAGCTGAAGAGGTGAGGGACAGCGCCTAGGCCCAGAGTTCAGCCCCAATGACTGGGGGAAAAAAAGAAAGAAAGAAAGGCAAAAGCATCAGGTACTGATGGCTCACTAGCTGTCTATCTGTAACTCCTAGCTATTTAGGAGGCTGAAACCTGATGATCATTGTTCAAAGCCACCTCAGGCAGGAAAGTCAATGAGATTTCCATCTCCTATAAGCTACCAAAAAAGCCACAAGTGGAGCTGCAGCTGGCATAGTTCTAGCAGTGAGCAGAAAAAGTTCAGGGACAGCACCCAGGCCCTGAGTTCAACTCCCAAGACCAGCACACATTTTTTTTAAAGAAGGAAAAGGAAAGCATTTAGGACTCTAAGAACTTATTCAATTATCCTGTCATCTTCAGTATGTGTTCCCTTGCGAGTTTCAAGTTGATGTGACCTTTGTTTAATCTATGGAGTTTATAGCTACTACTGCTATGTGTTCAATTCCACAGAGGACTAATGCAAGTTTCCATCATAACTGGAGGAAAAAGGAGGAGGAAGAACAAGAGGGAGGGAGAGGAGAAAGGGGAGGGGGGAGAGGAGGGAAAAGGAGAGGAAGAGGAAGAGGAGGAAGAGAGTTAGTTATCATACACCTTCAGTGTCCCTACAAGTAAGTTTTAAGGAGCACTGCACAGAGAAATCAATGTAAATAGTATATGCACACAAGAAATAGGCTTTTAACTATTACCATAGCTGTAAAATGTTCACATCAAAGAGTGTCTCATATGACTAATGCTTTTCAGAGTAATGGAAGTCATAATCACCACAAAGGCCAACTTTAGGCTCATATTCTGCACCAGGCAATTCTATTAGACACTTCACATTTTTGGGGTGTGTGTGTGTGTGTGTGTGTGTGTGTGTGTGTGTGTGTGTGTGTGTGTGTGTGTGTGTGTGTGTGTGTGTGTGTGTGTGTGTGTGTGCGTGTGTGTATTTAACTCAGAACTTCTAGCATAGTAGGCTACTGCTCTACCACTTGAGCCATCTCCCCAGTCCTCATTTAAGTTTTTAATAACCCTAGACGATAGATGTTACTTTATCCCTAATTTACGAAAGAAGAAACAAAACTTCTAGTCATAAGCCTAGAGTCCCATGGCCAAAAAAGTTGCAAAATTACAACTGAAAAATAATTCAAATCATTCTGACTCCAGAATTTATGCTTTTTGTTTATCTATCTATCTATCTATTTATCTATCTATCTATCTATCTATCTATTACCTATGTATTTTCATTGATCACATTTTAAAAATAGCCCCAGTCCCTACCACTCTAGATGAGCATGAATAATTGCCTTGAGCTACAAAGGAAAGAAGAACAAAAGGGAGAGAATAAAGAAGAGAAGAGGAAACATTACTTGGCATACATGAGAACCAAATGACTAGACAAACTATTATTACTGTTGCTTTTACTGAGCAAAATCTGCACAGAACAATTCATTCCCCCTTTGGGAGGGTGGAAACAAAAAGAATCTGCCATTGGTTTTAGCAGGCATACACTAGACTGACTTTTTTATAACAAAGTGGAAAGAGAAGTCAAAGGTTTGTTTTATTTGGTGCAAATATTTCACATTGCCAAGGTGACCAGAGTGACACCCAGCCACAAAACCACATGGAACCAAGAGAAAAGAAGGTGGTTGATAGATTCCAAGCGAAACTAAAAGAGTGAAGGTTATAAAGCTGATTATAGATAATGTATAATAAATAATCCATTTTATAACCTTTACTCTTGATATATATTCTTTAAATTTATAGTCATTAGAATTTTTTTAACTTCAAATGAAGTAAACTTAAAAGTTTGCTTTTTTTCAAGTACCCCTACTCCAAACCCATGAATGACATTGCTGAGGAGCTAAAGAAGTATTGCCTAGTACACTTTAATTAGAGTTTCTTGGAGGGACAAGCTAAAACCATGTTTCTCAGACTTAGAGAAGGAATTTGAACCTCACAAACCCAATGGTGGGGTGGGGGAGGCGGGGGGGCGGTTATAACAGGGAGCCAGTGTTCTGCATTGTAACATCTTTGATGCTTCTTTAACATCTTGGCTATTTTTTCAAGATGCCAGAGAAGCACTTAGAAACTCAGACATGGGAGACACTTTCCCTGTTGATTCTTTAAAAAAATTTTTTTTTCACTTACTTAAACAACTTCTACTGTTCACCAAAAGTTTAGGGTCCCTGACCCTGAAAATAAATTGAATTAGTATGTCCATGAAAGGGCAGGGATTGACAAGGACAGAGGTAAGCATGCACCTCAGGCTAAGCCCCTAGGATCTCTGGAAGGCAGTGCCTCCAGGCTCCACCCCACCCTTCACAGCCCTTTGATGGAGTGCAGCTACGTCCTGGACAGCTGGTAGAAGGCCGGCTCCACCAGGAGGCTCTGGAAGGTCTCACAGGGCCAAGGGTCACACAAATATCTATACAGGATTTTCTGCCTGCTGATTTTTTGTGTGTTTGTTTGTTTAAATGCTCCTTTACTTTCTCATCACTGCCTTGGAGTTAGTGTTCTAGACAAACCAGCAAGATATCAGCGTTGTCACTCATTGATATTTAAAAACAAAACAAACATGAAAGGCTAATTCCAGAGTGACAGTTTCCCAAAGACAGTTCTGGCTGTCCACTGGCCATACCTGCTGAATGCCAGCTTGCTGACAGACTGAATGGGACAGCCTCGCGTGGAATGGAGGTTGCAGGAAGTAGAGAGAGAAATGCCGGGTGCTCTATCTGAACTCATATCTGTTACAGGACCAATTTGCTGCACACACAACCCCACTGATGTGTCTGTTCAAATCAGAAATTAAATATGTCTTGAAAGAATCCTGGGCTTTCGAACCTTTAGATCTTTAACTCTTAAGACTAAGTCCTCAGACTGGGCATGGTGACTCACACAAGAGATAGAGAGCAAGGTTCAAGCCAGCCTAAAAAAAAAAAAAAAAAAAGAAGTTGGTGAGATTCTATCTTAACCAACAAGATGGGTGTGGTTGTGTATGTCCATCACCCTAACCACATGGGAGGCTGTAGGTAGGAGGATCCTTGTCCAGGCTAGCCAGGACAAAAAGAAAAATGAAAAACCCTATCTGAGCATTTAACTAAAGCACAAAAAAACTGGAGGTGTGTCTCAAGTGATAGAGCACTTGCTTAGCAAGCACAGACCCTGAGTCCAAACCCCAGTGCTGCCTATAAATATATGCATACATACATATATACATGCATGCATCCATACATGCACACATGCATACATGCATACATACATACATACATACATACATACATACATACATACATACATACATACATCTCCAACATCTTCTTGTTGGGGGCCTATATCCCCAAATCCCCAAACTTTTGTTGGATCTGGAGTTAGCCAGGTGCTACTGGCTCATGCCTGTAATTGTAGCTCCTCAGGAGGTTGAGCTCTAAGGATCTCAGTTCAGAACCAGCCCAGGTAGACAAATCTGAGAGACTCTTATCTCTAAATAATCAGTGGTGGTGTGCCAAAGTGGTAGGGTGCAAGCCAGGAATGACAAATAGGAGAGAGGGAGGGAAGGAGGGAGGAATAAAGGGAGGGAGGGAGGGAGGTGAGGGGAAGGAAGGAAGGAAAAGAGGGAGGGAGGAAGGAAAGGGAAGGGGACTAGAATTAAATCACAGCCATTCATAGTTCTACCTACCATGTTACATGCATTCAACTCCTCTCGCCAAGTGCCTACCTTATAAAGATGCTATGCTGGATACCAGAAGATATGAGAATACAGATCCCCATCCCTTCCACACTGCTAGAGCTCACACTGGTCAAGAAATAGAGAAGGGGGCTATTGGGAAGAAAGAGCCTTCGGTGAAAATGTGAAGCCTAGACAGAAACTCCCAGCCAGGTCGGCACATGAACACAATAGACCATTTTTGAAGGTTAGAGATTTTCCATTCAAGTGTTCAAGTACAAAGTGAACCTGAAGCTGAAAACCAAAGATCATAATCTGCCAAAAATGTGTCTATTCTTTTCCTTGTTGCTATTTCAGACATCTGATCAAAGACAAGAGATGAACTTTCAGCAGGAAGATTCTAGAAACAGACTAAGAGAAAGAGAAAAAAAAGGATTACTTTTTTGAATCAACCCAAATCTATCAGTTTGTTTTGTTTTGTTTTGTTTTTAAAGTTACTTCTTACCATTTCTGAATCAATGTTCACCAGTTACCTCCGGGCCTCCCTCCCTCACTAGAATATTGGAAGAATTAAAAAAATAGCATGTATAAAATGTGTTGAGCCCACGAAAGGAGGGAACTAAGAAGTATGTTATTATCATTTGGAGCTCTTCTAATCCAGTGAGCTCCAGTGGAGTTATAAAATATTCCTCTGACCTCTTTTCATATCTTTTTCTCCTTAACTTTGAATGGTTGGCATGGCTGACTCATCGAACATGACAGAAAGCAGTCAACAAAATGGAAGGGAAAGCTTTAATGCAAATCCTCGTGTGCTTCTTCACAGATGTGCTGCAAAGCAAGTGTACAACCTACTTCCTGCCTCCTACCAGCTCGGGGTCCAAGCTGGTTATAACGAATCCTCAAGCCCTACACAAATTATTCATTTTCTACTCTGAGTCAGCCCCTTTTGGATTCCAAAAGTACAAACAAAAATGCAGCAACCCATCACTCAAGCCATTTTGTGTTTGGGATGTTCTGTTTCCCCCTGAGATGTAGACCTTACCTTCTTTGCTCTGTCTTCCTTTGGAAGTCACATACTTCATTCGCATCTAACCCATGCTAGCTGAACGCTGCTCCATTAGAAGCACGGATTTTGTTTCTCCTGGCATAGCCAAGTTTATTTCAACCTCCTCAGAAGCAGATATCGACCTGGCACTTCCCCCTGGAGTTTGATCTTTGGTTTACTGTTGGTATTTGTCTATTTTACTGTAGTCTGGAAATGTCCTTTCTGCTTGGGGAGATGGAAAGAATGATGAGATGCAACAATGCGATGTTTTTAGACATCTAAGAGCTCTAAATGTCAATCCAGGGGGTAAATTTGGGAGCTTAAAGAGAGATGGACTTCTTAGGATCTCTCTTCCAAGTTGCCAAGTCACACTTGTGACATGGGAGGTGAACGCTGTTCCAAGATAGTTTTACAAGTTAAGGATGTGGAAAACAGCCACATCCTGTCACAGGCAGTGACCAAATGAACTCTTCAACTGAGTCAACCATTCAACAGAAAGAAAAAAAAACCCAGAGACAAGAAACAGAAAAGACAGAAGAAACAATCACAAGGGAATATGCTTTAAGATTTCGTAGACCATTGCAAAGGCATGAACATCCTTCAAGACAAAGACGTTGACCTCACACCCCTAGTGAAGCATGGGTGGCAGAACCTCTATTCAGTGCTTATGTCCTGAACCTTTTGAGAAGAGGGGAGAGTTCACCTGGAATCCTATCAGCTCTTGTCTGGTAATTAAGAACAGCAGTGTTAACTGACCTCACTCCATCCTCGACTTCAAGAACTGTACTAAGTTTTACAGTGCTCCTGAGCCAAGTGGTATTCTTCTGATACTTTCCAATTTCTTTTCCTCTCTTCCTCCCTTCCTTCCTTTTTCTCTCTCTTTTCCTTTCTTTCTTCCTTTCTTTCAGGCTAGTTCTGGGGCTTGAACTCAAAGCCTGGTTACTGTCCTGAGCTTTTTTTGCTCAAGGCTAGCATTCTGCCTTTTGAGTCACAGCTGCATTTCCAGCTTATTTTGCTGATCAATTGGAGATTAGGAGACTCACACACTTTCCTGCATGGGCAGGCTCTGAACCGGGATCCTTAGATCTCAGTCTCTTCAATAGCTGAAACTCCTATTCTGTTCCCAGGATGTATTTTTACATCCAGATATTGAACAACAGAGCAGGTACCAGTTACAAAAATACATAAACACAAATCCTGCCTTTGAGTGGTTCCGAGAGGGCTGAGGTAGACAGTGAGACTCCTTCCCAGCCTGAGAACACTCCAGGATAAAGGTCTCTAGGTTGTTTTTTCCCCATTTCCTTCTCCAGGGCCTTACAGCCTGACTCAGGAAGGCAAGCAGTCAATAGTAGCTGACTCAAATACACAACCTGGAAATTAAAAAAAAAAAAAAAAAAACCCACCATTTTTCCAAAACCCAATGCATGAAAATGCCTCATTTTTACTCAGAAATGATCACCAATATTAGAACCAGATCATCTGTTGAGAAAGGATACATGTTGATTTCTCCAGGCTACTACTAACTACTGTTTGTTTACCTGCACTCTGATTTAGTAATTTTGTTAGGGACCACAAGGGGATGGGTAATTGTTGGGGTGGGAGGTGCAGAAGAGGGTAGTGGTGGATGATACATTTACATAACAAAATATGTTTACAGTAAGAGATTCCAGTCCTTCAAAATTTAAAAGAAGCCAAAACAAATTGATAAGAAAGGGTAGGGTTTTGGTTTTCTTGTATTTTTTCAGTCTTCCTGTCACCTCCAGCAAGCAGCTCAGCCATGCAGTGTCTTCGTCTTTGTCCTGTTTTTCCGCCAGGATGTGATTTACCTCTAGCCACTGGCATCTAGAAGCACAAAAGAGGAAGTTGGTCATTGCCCTGAAGCCTACAAAGAAGAGCAAAGAGTACATAGGACACTAAAGATTCTGGAAGGCTCTGCAGCCCAGTGAGTCACCCAGGCACCCTGGTGTGTAGCTGCTCAACCATCTCCTACAAAGGAGTCACAACAAGGTGACCCCTCCCCTCCCCCGCAGCTCTCCCTAGACCTTTCCTCCACCTCACACCCAAGTAAGGACACATGAACCCCAAACCAAATCTTTATCTGTTGATCAATTTTTATTCCCTCAGAAGGAAATTTCCATCAGATACTGTCATCAAGATAAGAAGAACAGGAAAATATAAAAAGATTGCAAAGGTGTGGGGCTCAGGAAAAGGAATGAGAAAGATGGGGAAAGATAGTTTACATTATAACCCTAGAGCATTCATGCCATTGAGAGTCAATATCTGTCAATCAGGTTCAGTACAAGGGGGGGGGTGAGAAAAAGAAAGAGAGAGGAGAGAGAGAGAAAGAAAGAAAGAAAGAGAGAGAGAGAAAGAAAAGAAAAGAAAAGAAAAGAAAAGAAAAGAAAAGAAAAGAAAAGAAAAGAAAAGAAAAGAAAAGAAAGGCAAGCAAAAGGTCTCTGCCCCAGAGTTCATTGGTAGATGGTCAGCCTGATGTGGTTGTTTTTGTTTTGTTTGTTTCTTGTTTTTTTGTTTTATTGTATGGAAGGGCACTCAGGTCCCTGATCCTCCTACCTCAACCTCCTGAGTGCTCAGATCTAAATCTAGTCCCATCCCAAGCCTCCTGACACAAAGCCGGTAGACTTCTTCTGGGCCACACTAGCTGAGCATTGTTCCACTGTTGTCTATTTACAAGCTTAAGGAAGGGGAAAGAACATAGCATCCATGAAACCATCATTCTCAGGTTGGATTTTTACAGGCAGTTTATTGCAAAAGCTCAGACAAGAGTAACAGCAAGAAAAACTCTTCTAGAGTCAGAAGGACCTGAATTTCAGTCTAAGCCTGGATGTCTTACTTATGGGACCAATAAAATGACTTTGGTACTATAAATCTTAGTCTAAAGTTTCTGTGAAGACTAAAGAAGTTTGATACATATGACTCAGTAATACATATATAATATATTTAATATTACATATGTATATATAATATGTACATATGTATGTAATATATGTATTATATATAATATATATAAATAGTGTAATGCCTATAGAGGATTTAGTAAATGCTTAATGTTCAATTAGTAGTCAATATGTGGAAGATAAAAGTAAAAGGAGGACAAGTAACTAGGATATCTCCTTTCTCTCCCTCTCCCCCCTACCCCCTCCCCTCTCTGAACTTGTGTGGACTTCCTTGACAATGACAGCCTAATCAATTAGGACATCCCTGAGTCCTGCTCTCAGGTCACCGAGGAAGTGGGTTACATTGGGACAAAGTTGAGGAAGAGAGTCCAGCTTTGAATGGACTCCAGGTGTAAAGAGCTAGCCACTCCTGCAGTCTGCCCAGAGTTACACAGGATGATACTTCAAATCGAGTCAGTCCCCTTACCTGACCTCAAGACAGGGAAGAACCCAGGGCTGAGCAGGGCTTTCCAGGGATCCTCCAGGGCTACGCAGAGAGCTTCTCCTAAATCCCTAATCACTGCAAAAGAGGGAACCGAAGTACTTTCTCAGCTCTTCTCTCTCTCCTCCACCCCATGCCCGTGTCCTGCAAATCTGCACAAGCTGCTCATCATTTGTTCCTTTATCTGACATTTATTGACCACATATTGTACATTTTGTGCTGTTGTATAGGTACTGAAGATGTAGAAATGACGTTGATGGGTTCATAGATCGAAGAGACTGATATTTATCACTGATCATAATAAGAACTCTAGTAAGAATTTCCACAGAGGACCATGAAAACACAGAGGAGAAACAAAAGAACCCAATGTCGGTGAGAAGGTCAGGAAAAGCCTCAGACATGAGATAGGAGAATTGGCTATAATGTAAGCTAGGGCTAAAATGGAGAGTAAAGAGGCATGTTGAAAGCCCAGAAACACAAGACAACCATCATTGGAGCCTTGGTTGGCTGCCACAGGAGGGAGAAACAGCTTAATCGTTCTAATATGTAAGGCTGAAGAGGTAGCACAACACAATGCATGGCAGCTCAGGAAAGATCTGCTATAGAGGTAAGATGATTTCCTGAATATGGTTAAAACTTTGAAGCGTGAGACTGATAGAATCAAATTTCTGTTGTAGAAACCACCTTGGTCTAACATAGTGTGGAGAGATTGGAGGTGGGAGATGATAGGTGAGCAATAGGCCGTGGCTGAGATACGTGTGTGACACGTGGAATTAGCCAGTCTTGGTGACTGGATGCAGGTAGAAAGTTACGGACATGTCAAGAGTGACTGTTTTCTACTTAGCTGGTGAATGGGCTGTGATGGCATTCACCAGGCAGAACACTCAGACTGGAAGGGAGTAAGGGGGTGGGGGGTGGAGGGCAGGGGCAGGAGATGTGAAAGGAAAGTGACTTCAGTTATCTGTTGGTTTGAATGCATTTGATGCCGGGGCTGGACCCTGGGTCTTCAAACATCCTAAGTACGCACAGAATCACCCAGCTCCAACCCCAGCCCAGTCTGACCTTTGGAATTCAAGTTCCAAAGTAAAGGAAAACTGAAACTGTCCCATTGGTGGTTGTAGTTCTTCCACTAGAACCCAGGAGAAGAATCTATGCTAGAAATAAAGAGTCAGGGTGCATGGCTTCTCCTGCAGGAAGAGAAGACAAGGCTTAGAGGCTGGGAAACACCAATGAGCAAGCAGGAAAGGAGTCCACAAAAGAGCCGGAGGAGAGATGAAGACCATGGGCTGCAGGAGCAATCGTAAGATAAAGAAAGATTGGAGCCTGCGGCGGAGATGACAGGAGGTAAGTCAGAGGGCGTGGGTGCATGGCAGTGACTCGTCCCTTCCACTGTGACATTTGACACAGAGCGACTTCAGCTCACAATTCTTCTTAAAATGTAGATCAGGAGTCACGGGGAGAAACTAGCCTGACTCAGCAGAGACAAAGAGTCAGTGTGAGGTTGAGGGGTGAACGATGGCGGCTCTAAGCCTAACTATTGTAGCACTGTGTGCACAGCATGGACGCAGCCTGTTTCTACCCCTCGGTGTCCAATGGGGATTAGCCCCAAGACTTCCACAAATATCAGAATCCAAGGAAACTCAAAGTCTTACTCCAAATGGTGTAGCACTTGCCTTTAATCTGCACCCATCACCCCTGACGGCCAAGTTATCTTCAGATTGTTGATAATAATACTTAATGCTTCTATCGTACCTGGTGTTTTCCTCAGCACCAAATGTGTTAATTGGTTCTTTGACCAGTGCTTTTCAAATACCCACACAACCAAATGCCACGTACACTATAGCCCCACTTCCCGGCTGTCAGGCTTTACTGATTCCTGACTCTTCCCCCAGGAGGAGCAGAACAGTCTACAAGCAGCTGCTGATCCAGTTTCTCTCTCCATCTTCTGCTTCCATCTTGCCTGATTCCCCACCTTGTCACTACAGCCACTCAAGCATCAATCAGTGTCTGTCCTTCAAGTCTTTTAACTCTCAGAACTCCTCTCTCTTCAGATTCTTCGTTCCTCACAGGCTGAGACCAGGGCCTTGTCTCGGAATCACCTCTCCTTGTCCACTCCCCACATGCCTGACCTCAATGTCACAGACCCCACTTCTCAGTCTCGGAACTTAGCCCCCATGCTTGTTTTCCACATCACATATGGAAGGAAATTCAACAGTCAGAGATGAGTTAAAGAATGCCCCCAAAGCCAAGGGCACAAGAGAGGACAAAACCTCAGATTTCCAGATACATAGTAGAAAGTTCTTTTCAGGGCTGCTACTCCCAAATCAAGCTTTGATACTGATGGAGGAGCATGGGGAAAAGGAAGTCCCCGAGTCACAGCCCAGTGGGTCTGCTTGTCCTGAAACTCTATCTCAGAGCTCATTTCCATCTGGTCAGGAAGGTCATGAACAATGTTGAGGCTACCCATGCTAAGGAAAACATAACCCGTGGATGAGTCCTTTGTACTAAGAGAGAAGGGGAGCCCAAAGCGGGTGGCTCACGCCTGTAATCCTAGCTACTCAGGAGGCTGAGATTTAAGGATCTTGGTTCCAAGGCAGTCTGGGCAGGAAAGTCCATGAGACTCTTCTCTCCAATTAAATAGTAGACAACCGGAAGTGGTGCTGTGGCTCAAGTGGTAGAGTGCTAGCCTTGAGCTCAGGGACAGCACCTAGGCCCAGAGTTCAAGCCCCATGACTGACAAAAGAAAAAAAAAAGGCGGGGGTAAAGGTGGAGAATCTATGCCTTCCTGAGAACAAAAGAACTCTTCTGATATATTCCTCATGCCTGTAAAAATGTGTCCCATTTTCTATCATCTCTTTCTTTCTAGAAAAGAGTCTCTCAGTGGATCCCTGGAGCCACTCAAGCCCTCGAGGGCAAGCTAGCTGCTGTGGCCCTGCTCACCTAGCTCACCTAGGGTGGGACTTGTAGTATTGTCTCTTGGAACTCTTTGGCTCCTCTGTCCCTAGGGTCTAATGGTATTCACATCCACTGCCTTGAAGGACCAGAGGCACCCAGTGGCAATAAGGTCCCCAGGTGTCCCTGCTTTGGGGGGGGGGGGCTGCAGGACTATGGATCCTATGTTATGAAAATCCACCCAGCAGTGTGAACAAATAATCTGTGTCTCCACAAAGGTGGTGCTCATAGTACTAGAGCAATGAAGGAAGAGTTATAGGGCTCTGAGGAGTTTGTCACCAAGGCACTTGGAGACCTTCTTTTCAACAGGCCTTGACCTTAATCCCAGTTATTCTGGAGGCAGAGATGAGAAGATCACGATTCAAGGATAAGGCAACAGTGAGTGAAATCCTAGCTCCAAGACACAAGCCAGGCACCATAAGTCCCTGGAAGAAGAAGCAGGAGGATCGCAGGCTACAAGTCTCTACTTGAAAAATAATTAAAGCCAAACAAACTGGTAGGGTGCCTGCCTAGCAAGCATAAAACCTTGAGTCCAACCTTCAGTACCACAAGAAAAAGAGGAAGAGAGAAACAAGAAAATAAAGGATTTATAAAACAAAGTCCCAAACAAAACTGTACAGTGACTTCCCTCACCGCACTTGTTCTGGAACGAATCTTAGGTGGGAAATCACTTGGATTCAGAAATAAGTAGCGTGACTCATTGGTTTATTAAAGCTGGAATAAACAGAAGGAAGCAAGCGCCTGGAGAAACAATAGAAAATACCAACAATTTGTCTTATAGAGCGCATGAGAACTCGTCCTCATTTCTGTGGATGGCGGGCCATTGTTTTCCCAGGGCGTCGTTCCTAACAGTTGATTTGACATCATTCACCTTCCATGTTTCCTTCTGACCAGGCCAGGGGTGGAAAGAGCCTGAACATCTCCATCTTCCTCCCAATCTAATGCTATGTCCAAAGAAAAATTCCTCAGTGAAGGGATCTGGAGTTATTGGATTAAAGCAGAGAGAAACAGATAGGGTTACCTATTTGATTAACTGTGTTCATAAATGGCAACACAATTAAATGAGCAAGAGAGGTTAATGGTTATTGCAGTGATGAGGAAACACCGGGGGGTGGGGGGGAAGAAAAAAGGAAACAGAAACTGTGGAAGCAGGTCACTGGGTAAGTCATTATATATAGTCTTTTACTACTAGTTAAAATTAGGAATGTGGGTGGAGAATAGAGTCATTGAATTAGAAGCTAGAGCTGGCCCCATTTACTCCCCTAAAAAGAACGGCCCCATAGGGGTGATAAACCCTTTGAACTGTGGCTAAGTACCAGGACTGTTTACTCTGAGGAAGGAAACTGTCAGTTCTGTTGGTTCACAGTGAGTCAACCACAATGCGTCTGATGGATTTGGGACCAGTAAAAGAGGGACACGTCAAGGGTAGGAAACAAGAGGTTTATCACAGGATTAGATTTAGGAAGACAAAAGTCATCAGGAGACTGGCTGGCAGGCACTGTTTGCTGTGAAACTTCAGGCATGGAACTGTTTTGTTTGACGGTCAACTCCCTATCTGAGGGGGGCAAAGGGCCCTTAAAGATGAGTTGTCTTAGTGACCATTTTTTCTGAGGAAGTCTACGTTTCCTCCCATGTCAATCTTTCAGAGGTGAACCTGTTCTTGTAACAAATCTTACTCCTACATAATGGAGAGTAATGTATAAAATGAACGATCATAGAGTCAGTTACCAGTGTCAGAACAGCACTATTCCATCAAGAAATTGTATTTAAAGGTTACATGAGAGGATACAGTAAGGACACTTGCACACCCATGTTCACTGCTGCACTATTCATCCATGCCAAGGTATGGACACAGTCCCTTCAATGAATGGAGAAAATGTGAGATAGATGATAGATAGATAGATAGTTAGATAGGAATAACGTAGCTAAGATAATGTTAGATATATATATAGATAGATAGATAGATCTCATATATTTTCTTGATCAATACAAATATTCCATTCCCTCTATATATAGTCCATTATGCATAATATTATATATTCCACATATATACATATATTCTAATATGTATTTATGTGTATTTTACTTATCCATCAGGAAGAATGAGATATGTCACTTGCAGGGAAATAGATAGACCTGGAAAAAATTACATAAATTGAAGTAAGTCCGGCTCAGAGAGACAAAGGATGCACATATTCTCTCTTATGTGGAAGTGCAATCGAAATGATAAATATATATGTAAACATATACATGGTCCTGAGCTGGGATGGAGCTCAGTGGCAAAGCACTTGCCTGACAAGTGCAATGTCTTGGGTTCGATCCCCAGCACCAAAAAAAGAAAAGACTCCAAAAAATACAGATGAAAAAAAATGAACATTGTACACAGGGTTGTGTGCATATATACACAAACATTAAAGTATGGTCTATTCAGGGGAGGAGACCGATGGTTTGGATCCTTCTAACAACTAATTTACAGTTAAAAAAAAAGAATTCCAGGATGCTGGACCATCTGTTGGGAGGGGGGGTGAGAGATGAATGGAGAAAGGAAGGGTGAGTGAGCACATTCATAATCAGTATATCAGTGTGTGTTTGTGTGTGTGTGTGTGTGTGTGTGTGTGTATGAGAGAGAGAGAGAGAGAGAGAGAGAGAGAGAGAGAGAGAGAGAGAGAGAGAGAGAGAGAGAGAGAGAGAGAGAGAATGGAATCAGGTAAGTTGAGAGGTAGGTGTGGTTAGGAGAGATGGTGGAGAATGGTAAGAGGAGCGATGTTGATCAAGATGCACTGTGCTCGCAAACCGACAGGTTGAATGGAAATCCCTTCGTACAACTCCTTAAAGATTTAAAAGTTCTAAATAAAGAGTCTTAAACATTGTCAACTGTGGCGGGAATCAGTTTCTGAAATTATTCCCTTCTTTTTCTCGAAGGCAAATGCAAATTCGAGCAAATAGGCAAAGATAAAACAACAAATTCCCCAAAAGCCAAGCCCAAACATGCACACACATGAGGCCAGATAAAGTTCTTTCTAGGGCATTCGATATCATTTATTTGAAAACTAATGAAGTTTGATTAAAGTTAAACATGTGTGTCACTGGTGACTACTTCAACAACAACAAAAAGAGTAGAATTCAAGGAAAAAGTAGAAATGTTCTTTATTGGAAAAACTTATCTTCTAGCTAGTCCATGAATCAAACTTATGTTTCAAAAGAGTTCAGTTGCTTCAAAGCTACTGACAAGTTGATAAAGGACGTCCTTAGTGATGATTTATTTTGCTCTCAGAAAATGCTCACGTGGTGATATTACAATTTTCCAAATATTATATTGGCCTCACATCATCTTTCCAGTAAATTAAAAATATGCTTATTTTTTTAATTGTTTTATTGTAAAGATACTATACAGAGGGTTACAGTTACATGAGTGAGGTAATGAGTACACTTCCTCTTGAACATTGTTACCCCCTCCATTGTTTTCCCCCTACCATCCCCTCCCTCCCTCCCTTCCCCAGGTTCTTTTTTTTTTTTTTTGATTGTGATTAAGTGATTACTTAATTTCCAGAAATTCACAGTATTGTGGAATAATGATGCTCATTTAAAGTCACAAGTTCATTCTAACTTTCCTGGAGCAAATTATCTATCACAGTCTGTAATATATAACGGTAAAATATGCTTATTTTAAAAAATAAGAAAAAAGATTATACTCCTCCCCTCCCACAGAACTAGGATTTGAACTCAGAGTCTTGTTCTTGCTAGGCAAGCACTCTGCCACTTGAGCCACACTTCCAACTCTTAAATATTCTGTTGGGAAATTTTGTCATGCCCTAAATCTATTTTGTTTAATTTTTTAAATACCTGCTCTCTTTCTATAAAGATAAAACTCTCACACTTCTCTACCATTCCTTCACTCCACTCTACCAAGTAGAGACTCAACTCTTCAGATCAGGTCATCTTCGTAAAGGCTTATTTTGTATTATTTGTGCCCTAAGAATGATGCTTTGCAGTATTTTTCAGATAAGAAGTTATACAAGAAAAAACAACAACAACAAAAAAAAACATGCTTCTCCAAACGACAAGCATTATGGAGAATATAAAGAATTCAAAGCCTGTTGCTTTTGGTTGGGGACAGAAAACAATAGCCACTATGGAAAACAATTTGGCATTTCCTCAAAAGACTAAGATAATAACACTAGAAACAAAAGACTAAAAATACCATAGGATCCAACCATCTCATTTTGGGGTATATAGTCGAACGAATTAAAAGTAGGCTACTGGAAGTGGAGCTGTGGCTCAAGCGGTAGAACGCTCTCCTTGAGCTGAAGAGCTGAGGGACAGTGCCCCGGCCCAGAGTTCAAAACCCACGACCAACAAAAAGAAAGAAAGAAAGAAAGAAGGAAAGAAAGAAAGAAAGAAAGAAGGAAGGAAGGAAGGAAGGAAGGAAGGAAGAAAGAAAGAAAGAAAGAAAGAAAGAAAGAAAGAAAGAAAGAAAGAAAGAAAGAGAAAGAAAGAGAAAGAAAGAAAAGAAAGAAAGAAAGGAAGGAAGGAAGGAAGAAAGACAGGTTATATATTCATTTAAGACAGGTTATATAGCCCAAGCTGGCCTTGAACTCTGGAGCCTCCTGCTTCACCCTTCCAATTGTTAGGATCACAGACCTCACTGCCACACCCATGTGCGAAGCAGAAACCCAAAGAGAAAGCTGAGCTTTCACTCTTGTGTTCAGTGCATTCTGCACAAGCACCACTATGTGGAAACAATCTGAGTGTCCATCAACAGATGAATAAAGAAAATACGGTGTGTGTGTGTATATATATATATATATATATATATATATATATATATATATATGTATGTGTGTATGTGTGTGTGTTTGTGTGTGTGTGTATATATATATATATATATATATATATATATATATATATATATGCATAGTATTCAGCCTTAGAAAAGCCAAAACTACTGAACCAACATGGATGGAACTGGCAGACATGGTACTAAGTGAAATGATCCAGTCTCAGAAAACATATATTCCATGTGATTCTACATACCTGAGGTATCCAAAACAATCAACTCACATCTGCAGTAAAAAAGATGGAAGTCGAGGGCTGGGGGAGGGACCTGGAAGCTATTCACAGGGTGTACAGTTATGAAGGATAAAGGCGTGCCAGAGAGCTGCTCAACATAGCACAATGTCTGGAGTTAACCACACAGCAGTGTGCACTTCAAAATGTAAGAGCCTGGGAGAAACTGAGGGAGGGGGTAGCTCTGTTCAAAAAGATGTACTCATTACTGACACACCACTGCAACCTCTGTACATCACCTTTACAATGAAATTTAAATTAAAAAAAATTAAAAGCCACATGCTCTGCTCACACCTGTAATCCTTGCTACTCAGGAGGCTGAGTAGCTAGGATTCAAAGCCAACCCCAGACAGAAAAGTCCAAAAGGCTGGAAGTGGAGCTGTGACTCAAGTGGTAAAGCAACCATCTTGAGCAAAACACTTAGGGACATTTCTCAGTCCTGAGTCTCAGTCCCAATACTAGCATGCATGCACGCACGCACGCACACACACACACACACACACACACACACACACACACACACACACACACACGTTAAAATTTTAATTAAATTTATAAACCACACAAGAAATCTTGGAGGCAATAGATAACGTTCAGTCTCTTGATTGTGGGGCTGATAACGTTGGCCTGGGCATGTATACAAAATCATTATGTTGTACGTGTTAAACATACAGCACTTGGGCCAGAATGTTGAAAGGGGGGACATTAACCAAGACACACTGTACTCATAAACTGCTTTGCGGAATGGCAACTCCTTTGTACGACTACTTAAAGATAATAAGAAATAGTTTAAGAAAAACGTAGCAGTACTGGGGTTTGAACTCATAGCTGAGCCCATGCTAGGCTGGTTCAGTACATTGAGCCACACCTCTTTACTGGTTGTTTTGGGGATGGGGCTCTCTTCTCACCTTGGCACTCACCTGAGCCACGACCACCTACTGTAAGCTTCCATTGCTTCTGGAATGGCAGGCGTGGGCCACCATGTCCAAGTTCTCACCATGGAGCTGGAGCCTCCTGGATTTTTCTAACTTGGTTCCTTCTTCGGAATTTAGCCACTCAAATAGCTTAGGATGCTAGGAACATGCCACATGCCCAGGTATGGTTTGAAAAGAGGTCTCATAAACTTTTTTTGCTCAGGCTTACCTCAAAATATGCTCCTCTAGATCTGGGACTCCTAAGAGGCTAGTATTACAAGTATATGAGCTCAGACACACACGTTTTTTTTTTTTATTTTATCAGTTAACCTCAATAGAACTGATTTTCAAAGAGTGACTCCCTGTCTACACTGAACATTCTGACATGATAACATTATCTACCCCGATGCCCAACCCAACTTGGGAAATTCTCTTTTGATTATTGCTTCTCACAGGTACCCACGCTTATTAAGGATGGTCTTTAGAACTCTCACTAAGCTTCCTAAATATTTGCCCTCCTGATAGGGGTCACAAAAACCCATGGGTGGCTTTCATGAGGACCTACAAGGAAACTGATCCATGAAGCTATAGCTTTATTTCATTTTATTTTTTACCCTTAGTTGTCTTGATGGTTTCTAGACCTATGCATAGAAAGCTATTTCTCAGATGCATATAAAAAAGTGAGTTGATGTTGCCTTTTTCATGTTGTTGTCTTCTTGGGACTCTGATTTGAGACGCCACATCATGGTAAGCATACCCTTATTGGCTTAATGTCTCTGTGATGTTCCCTTTCTTCCAACCCCTAAATGGCCACCCCACTGCCTCTTTGTCAGTCAATTGCTCCCAAGGCACTTATGAATCTGAAAGTCTACCCTTTGGTGATGAAAGAGAACTCAAAGCCATTTTATTTATCTTTGAATTATACCACAGGGACTCACTAGCTGGGGTCTTTGAATCACAAGCTTTCACGGGAATTTGATGACTCTCTTCTATGGTACAAGTGTCTCTTAGCAATAGTTGTGTTCCTTTTTGAAGAAGACACATACTGTAACTAAAACCATTAACCATCTTCTTAAAGAAACTCAGTTGCTCTTTCTTATTCTCGTTTGCTGTTTTCCAAATGGGTGTCTCTCATTGTTGCATAATTTTATTGGTGTCGAATGATTCAACTGAGAAAACAATGATGACTTTCTGCAGATGCATAGCTTGCATGGAGATTTGTCCGCTTCAACATTCTGGATGTTCTCAACTATAGGAGGTTGGTTCTCTATAACCAAACTTTACAGGTGACATTGGCAGCTGATAGAGTACACGGCCTATGTCTCAGGTAGACAAAAATTCTTTCTGAGATTGGGCTGAGAGCTCATAGGTAAAGTATCATGTAAACAGCACTTGTCCTGAGTGAGGGGAAAATTCCATTCAAGGCCATTTGTGAGGCCCATGGTGGGGACAAGAATGATATTAACTTGCTTCCTGAATACACACAACATGTAGTTAGGCCTTGGAGCGTAGTCCTGCTGCAGACTGTGTTCAAGGATGATCTGATGGACCCATGGCTTTCTAGAACACAAAGAGGAATTGAGAGAACACTGTACACACCACTGAGGGCAGCAATTGGTCCTGAAGTTCCAAACTGAGTAAGACTTCCATCTGTGTCTCTGGCCTGAAAGACTGAGAGACAAGTGGCAGCTTGGAACACGCCCCCCCCCATACACATACACCAACACACACATACCCCCATTCTCCCTCCAGGATCTGACTGAAACAGGCAAGACTCATTTAGCACATCCTTCACCCCAGGTCTGGGTGAAAGCTCAGATCTTAGACTGTCCCTTACTTGAGATCCCAATTCCCATTTAGTTTATACATCTTCTCTAAGCCCATCTGTTATCGATTGTCGTGTGTGTGTGTGTGTGTGTGTGTGTGTGTGTGTGTGTGTGTGTTTATACATCTTCTCTAAGCCCATCTGTTATCGATTGTCGTGTGTGTGTGTGTGTGTGTGTGTGTGTGTGTGTGTGTGTGTGTGTGTGTGTGTGTGTGTGTGTGTGTTGGTACTGGAGCTTAAGCTCAAGGAGCTATCCCTTAACTTTATCACTCATGACCCGTGCTCTACCACTTGAGACATAGCTCCACATCTAGCTTTTTGATGGTTAATTGGAGATTAAGGCCACACAGACTTTCCTGCCCCAGCTAGCTTTGAACTGTGATACTCCGGTCTCAAGTCTTCTGAGTAGCTAGGATGACAGGTAGGAGCTACCAACATCCAGCTCTTGCCTTTCCTGGGACATTCTGGTGCTCATCTTCCATTATCTGCAAATAGCTCTATATCCCCCTGCTCCTGACACAATCTGCTCCTGACTCTGGTAGATGGATGAGGCAGCAGCTTGCTCTTTTCTCCCCAGGCCTGCAGGTAAGGGTCCAGTGACTTCCTCTCTCTTTAATGCTGCTTCTAGACCATGCTTCCGCCCCCTCCCCCACCGCCACGTGAAGTCTCAGCTTAACTGTGGAAAAGAGTCATACCTCATCCACATACAACACCAGAATAAATAAACAGATTAACACATGAACAAATAAGACAGAATTGTAATCTTTTTCATGCATGGAGTAAAGGTATTTTCACATACCTCAATAGATATCTGTTTGTTTATTTGTTTGCCGTGCTGGGAACTGACACCATCATGCTAGTTATATCTGCAGACCATCACTGAATAGTTGTAAACATCAATCAAAGCAGACATTAAAGTCCAAAGCGCTACAGGAGTACCACCCATTCAGATGGGGTCCAAGTGTAAGATGAATCAGGCCTAGTCTGTACTTGGATGTATGATTTGGAAACCATAGCTTTCAGGTCTGCCTTGTAAGAAAATGCACATGGGCCTGGCCTTGCTCTGGTTGCTTGAGGAATCTCATGGTGGAGCTGATGCTGGAATCAGCCACAACACCAGGACGCTTTGGGAGCTGCAGTCAGGGGAAGATGGAGGCAGGGCCTCTGCATGTTTGGCTCTGAGTCTGGCCTTGTCAGTTTGCCCATGAGCCTCCCTGTTTGCCTAGCTTCTAACTCCGAGGCTGGAACAAAAGGAAACAGAGTGACAAAGTTTACTAGGTCCCTGGTCCACTTAAAGCATTAAGGAGAGGAGAAAAGAAAGGAAAAGGTCAAGAGTTGAGGGATTTGTATGTTTGGATATACAAGAAGACAAAGGAAGTGAGGACAATGATGTGCAAAGCTGGGCAGAACTTAGGGACAAAGCTCTTCTAGCTTATATAAACCATGTCCCGGGCAAGCCCGCGGGAAGTGAGGGCTGGCTCGTGGACTTACAGCACATTTGTAAGCAGTGAATTAAAAAATGTAGTACTCTTAGGAACTCTGTACATTCCTTAGTTAATCTCTCTCTCTGTTTCTATCTATCTGTCTCTCTTTCACAGACACACACACACACACACACACACACACACACACACACACACACACACAGCCCACTGACTTGTTTCACAGGAACACTTCTAAACCTAGTTTTATGTCATTGGAATTTTATTCCATAATTTCCTTTCCTTTTTTCCTTTTCAAGGAAGTAGTGGGGTTTGACATCCTGGTCTTGCGCTTGCTATAAAAGTGCTTTACCATTTGAACCATTTGAACTATTTGAACCATTTTCCCAGTCTTTTTTTTTCTTTTTACTTTATTTTTCATATTGAATTTAATGTTTATGCCCAGGATAGCCTTCGTCTACCGTCCTCCTATCTCTGCCTCCTCAGGAGCTGGAATTATAGGTGTGAGCCACCATAATTGTTTTCTTAAAGGCAGTGTAACTTGACAGTTTCAAGCTTCTGCTGGAAGCTTCTAAACCCTCCCACCTAAGGGAAGTACCAGCTACACACACACATCCTTAACAAGGGAAGTATTCTATTTTATTATATGTCCTACATTTCTTCTACTTCTTCTGAGCACAAGTCCTTGCCCTGGATCCAAAGTGAAACTTCTAATGAAGGTAAATCCTAGACTTTGATCCAGTAAACAGAACATATACTATTTACTCACTTATATAGAGAGAGACAGAGAAGAAAATAGGACATCATAGTTAAAAGCAAATCTCTGTCATCAGCCTGATGGCATCTTATCCGTGCTCCAATTGTGTGGTTTTTATGAGAACTTGGGTGGCTTACCTTCATATGGCTGGGAGAGAGAAAAAGAGAGAGAGAGAAAGAGAGAGAGAGAGAGAGAGAGAGAGAGAGAGAGAGAGAGAGAGAGAGAGAGAGAGAGGGCACAATATGAGACTATAAACCATACATATAAATCCCTTATGGTACACTAGTGATCATATAAAGGATAAGTGTATGCCATTTTATTCTACTTTAACCTATTAATGACATATGTCCAGGAAACTACCAATTATCCATCTAGAATACCAGTGATCCTACTATTCTTTCAATATCCTCTACTTAAGTATGTCTGTGTGCATGTGTCTGTGACTGTGTGTATGTCCATACATACACAACTTTTCTAAGTTTCAGGTACGATTGCCCTTCAATCCAGTGTTGTGACATTTTGCCCATAAATAATTATTATCTCCTACTTGACCACAGTAAAGGGATGACACATGGGAAAATTTATAATTCCATATTGTATTATTATATTATATTATTATATATTATATTATATTATTTTATTTTATTCCATCTATTATAATCAAGACTCCATATTTAAATATCCAATTATATCCAGGTTTTCTTTTAAACAGGGTTTCTTTATGCATCTTATGACCTTGAGCCTGTGGTCCTCCATCTCAGTGTCTCAAACCTGAGGATTACAGGTATACACCACCACACATGGTTCAGAAACTTTTTATAGAGTAGTTATTTTATAGACAGTATTTAGTCAAAGTCCATGCATTGCATTTGGTTCTTTTGCCTCTGATAACTGAAAAAGTCACCCTCCAGAAAAAGAAATAGCTGTCTGTCTGTCTGTCTGTCTAGCTATCTATGTCGATCAGGATACTTGAACTTGGAACCTGGCCACTGTCCCTGAGCTCTTTTGCTCAAGGCTAGCACTTTATCACTTTGAGCCACAGTGCCACTTCTGGTTTTCTGGTAGTTAATTGGAGATAAGCATCTTGTGGACTTTCCTACCTGGGCTGGCTTTAAACCAGGATCCTCAGATCCCAGCCTCTGGAGTAGCTAGAATTACAGAAATGAGCCACCAGGGCCCAGAGGAAGAAAAAAAAATTGGAGTAGACCTTCCCAGGAGAAATTTGTAATCTAGGGAAATTAAGAGATTCCTGCCTGCTCTCCTTCTGTCCTTCTGGCTCTGTAGTAGCTCAGAGGAACAGCTGTCGTGGTTTCAGTCGTGTTCTGCCATTAAAGGAGACTTCATTTGAAAGCAGCAACCTCTGGGGACTAGCCGATTTCTACTTCTTCACTGATGAAGTTTCCCTGGGTATTTTATAGCCCTCTTTGCCCTCCTCATGCCCACCTTTTCATTTCCTTATCATTTACGTTATAACGCCTGTGTTCCTTCCTTTTCATGTCCTTTCTCAGTTCCCGGATGCTGTTTTCCCATGGATAACCTGGCCATCTGCACAGCCTTCACCTGATTGGTTCAAAAGACCCCAGGTGGCATCTCCAGGGACTGGACCCCAACTGGACCCAGGGATTGGCTCCAGACTCTCCCACACGCAGGGCCAAGGAAGCCAATCAAGTCTTGATTTGACCACAACTCTTTCAAGTCACATGGTCTACAGATTCTTCTAAGTCATTTTGAAAATAAAGTTTGGATTTCCTCCTGTGGCTGGATATGGGGAGCAGTGGCGAGATGAGACCCCCGGAGGAGGAGGTTTGGTGGACTGTGTCCTCAGGGTCACCCCGTTATCTCGTCCCCCATTCTACAGCCTCATAAAAGCCGCCAAGAGCATCAGGCACAGACTGCCCAAGAGAAACACCCATTAAGTATCATGAGCCTGAGTTTTACAACTCCTCATAACTTCTCCCTGTGAGTTTTCCCAGAGCTCTAACACACAACTCAAACAAACAAACAAAGCTTATATCGACCGTGGCTACGGGTTTGCTGTGGGGCCTCAGGAACAGACTTAACCTTTCTGATTCATGGTTTCCTCCCCTGTTAGGGCAAAAACAGTAGGGTCACAGAAATCATTAGAGAATAAGGCCTCCTCATAATAGTTGATCTGATTCTTTAAAAATCGCAAAATATTCATATATCGTATGTAATATAAAATATTGTTCTATGTAGCATATGCATTTATATACATATAATATATAAATGTAAATGTTACATGTTATTTTATATATTTATATATAAATATGTATTATATATTTGTATATACATATGCATATATATTCAGAGACAACTTATAGTTACTGCTGATGGTAAGTTTCAATAGACTGGATTTCTGAGCTGAAGTCACTTTCAAACCAAAGATCCCATGGTATACTTCAGCTTTTTTACAGGACACAAGGTGAGATAAAATAAGATACAAAGAAAAAGGAAATTTACCTTTTCAAATGCCATGCCAAACAACAGAAGTGGAAACTGTGGCTCAAGTGGTAGAGTGCTAGCCTTGAGCAGAAAAAGTCAGACACAGTGCCCAGGCTCTGAGTTCAAGTCCCAGTACTGGTACAAAAAGAAAATCCTACTTCAAATGCCTTACCACCTTCATAGTGAGGTCAAAGTAAACATTGTAGTATGAGATTTATTGATATATATATATATATATATACATATGTATCACTTATACACACATATATATTGTTATTATATATTAAATTATATATATATATATATATATATATATATATATATATATATATATATATATATATATATAAACTTAAGCTCTGATCCAAAAGTATCTGCCATTTTCCCTAAAGGATTTCATTTCTTCAGGAGAATTTAGCTGCATTTTGTACAATACAAACCTTTCCAGCTACTAATGTTTTAGTCCCAAGCTTTCAACAGAGCCAAACCCTGAGCTGAGTGTGCACTTACTTCTCTCCTCCTTCTTCTGAACAACATGTCAGCCTTTCGTGAAATGTGAATCTGGTGACTTGTTTTGCAGACCGGGCATCCTGTCCTCTCATTTCATGGTAGGAGGACAATGGAAGAATTCTTTTGGGGGTGTCACTGCCTAGCGGTTAACCTCCTCCTATCTTCCAGTTCATTGTCCCTATCCCAATGCTCTCCTATATCCCCAACTTTAGCCAAACTCCTACTGTTTTAGAAAATATAGGCAGGCCAGGCCTTGGTAGCTCACACCTATAATCCTAGCTACTCAATAGGCTGAGAGCTGAGGATCATAGTTCAAAGCCAGCCTGGCAGGAAAGAGACTCTTATCTCCAATTAACCACCAAAATGCCAGAAGTGGAGCTGTAGCTCCAGTGGTAGAACACTAGCTTTGAGTAAAAGAGCTAAGGAAGAGTGCCTAGGCTCTGAGTTCAAGTCCCAAATACAGACAGAGACAGAGACAGAAAAGAATAAAAAAAGGAAAAACCTAGGCAGATCCAAGCAGACTTTCAGAGCCCAGAAAATCTCAAAATACCAAGAGGGCATATATACTAAATAAAGAATTGGAAACTCTAAATTCTAAATGACTAGGTATGGTCATCTATTTTCTAATCGCAAAGAACAGTATTTTATCTTGGCATAGCAGTAACATAAATAACAAGGTTTAGAGAAAAACGTTCTGCAAATGTCTAAATGCCAAAAAGCCAAAAGGTCGGGCTGGGTCCTCACAGAGGCCTGAAAGAGAATTAAGGGAAAGTCTGAGATTTCCTGTCTTTGTAATGAGTTTACTAATTAAGTCTTAATTGTAAACCAAGCTGAGCAAAATTTAAATGAACCTCTGGTGCCAGAAGCTAGGTTATTATGATGGAATTGTTTATAAGGACAGGAAAGTGACTTTCTAAACATCAAATTCCTGTGTGCTAGCCAAGACTCAGAGGAAGTCCCCGTACGGAGCTACACAAAAAGTAGCAGAGCAAGTGACTTTGGGCCTGGTGATAATTAAATGGCACAGAGATATCCTGAGTCCCCTGAATTCAGTCACTGCCAGGGGCTGTGCTATCTTCTCCCGGGGGCTAGAAACAATGGTTCTACAACTAGTGTCTTTACAACTAACAAATGGTCCCCCATCTGAGCAGTGATTTAGCAGCTCTGGAAATGGAAATTCCTTTGCTCCATAAACCTGAGTCCTCTCTAGAAAAATAAGCCCTGTAAATATACGGAAGCTCCACCATTGCAAGAGAGGCAGAGGAGGAACATTATCATAGAAAAGTAAAGAAGAAAATTCATTGCATTTCTGCTCTTCTATCCAGAGGATAAAAGGAAGGCTGTAAAAATAAATAAAAACAAAACTTGTATGGCTCTATACATACATCACGTAATTTATTTATTATACAATGGGAAGTGTGGATTATGCAAATGTTCCTCTTTTGCTTTGTGTGGTTGCTTTTCTTTCTTTTTTTTCATTCATTTAAAGTGAATAACTCACTGGGCACGGTGGTATACACCTGTTACCCCAGAACCCAGGAGATTGAGGAAGGAAGATAGTGAGCTCTGGGCTAGCTCAAGCTGTACCACAAAACTATCTCAAAATAACAAGGGACTAGAGTCATGGTTGTGGGGTAAGAATGCCTACCTAGCAAGTAGGACTCTTTGAGTTCAATCCCAGTACCACCCAAAACAGAACTCCAAATTTGTGCATTCTGTTGCCAGGTACAGGTGGCTTGCTTGCACCTGTAAATCTGCCCTACTCAGTAGGATGAGATCAGAGGATCGGGATAAAAAGCTAGCCGGAGCAGACACATCTGAGACACTCTTATCTCCAAAACCACTAAAAAGCTGGAGGTGAAGCAGTGGCTGAAGGGGTAGAATGCCAGTCTTGAAAGAAAAAGCTAAGCTAGAGAAAGAGGCCCTAAGTTCAACCCCCATTGCTGGCACAAAAAAAAGTAAATAAAATAACTTTCCTTTTTTTAAAGGCATTGATTCACAGCCAACTTTTCTTTTGCCTGCACCTATATTTTGCTGTTAACATCTTCTATGTCTTGGTTCCCAGACAAGTACCTTCATAAACTAGAGATATATCACAGAGCAGAAGATATGTCTAGTTCATGTGACTCCAAGGTTGGAGAGCTGACCTCCAAATTCCTGAACAGTATCACATTTTTATCCTTCATTTTCTCCAAGGAACTTGCCCTAATGCAGGTTAAGATGCAGAGTAAGGTCTTAAAAGATGCAATACAGTTTCACAATATGAAATAATGCACATGATCACAGTATAATTCATTCCATTCCCCTGTATAAATGTCAAAAGGCAGCATAAATTTGGTATTACATGCACACACACACACACACACACACACACACACACACACACACACACACACACACCAAATTAACTAAACAAGTAGCCTTGATGGTGTTTTATTTTCCTCCAGGCCTCTTCTTAGACCAGAATAAGAGAAGCTGCTTAGGACAAAATGTGACAAAAGACTTGTCGTTCTTGGTCAAATGTCATCATCTCCACTCAGATGTGTCCTCAGGTTTGGTGGCTCAGAGAGTGTGGCAGCCATCCAATACTACGTGCTTCCTCTTGTCCCACACTATTCCAGGGCCTAAACAGCAGGTACTGACATATACAATGTATTATTCGTGCCATTGCCTTTTGACCTTTTATGCAGAAGGAAAGGAACCGAGAAAACCATCCCTGGGAAGGCTGCCATCAAATAAGTCTCTTCCATCACGAATTTCTTTCAGTCATTTTCTGAATTATTGCCACAGAGAATTCTTAGCTGTCTCCTATTTATTTCCTCCATAAACTTAAATTGTTTTTATGGATCTTTTCCAAAATCCCCAGTAGTTGTTCTTTTGTTTTGCTTTGTTTTTAAAAGGAGCCAGAGCCTCAATGTAGATTTTGCATAATAAAACTTCATCTCATCTTCAAAAACCTTGTGAAGCTATTTGAAAAGGACAAAAATAGCCCAACTTTCAGAGTTGTCAGTCTAGTTTTCCAATCTGTCAGGTGGAAAATAGGTTCCTTTCAAGGACATATTGTCTGATGGGTGGGTTTCAGGAAGTGGAAGGGAACTGGGGGCTCCAATGGAAGAGCTCACTTTTTGGGGGGGGGGTCCGGTCGTGGGCCCCGAACTCTGGGCCTGGCGCTATCCCTCAGCTCTTCAGCTCAAGGCTAGCACTCTACTACTTGAGACAGAGAGTCACTTCCAGCTTTTTTCTTTTTGCTTATGTGGTGCTGAGGAATCGAACCCAGGGCCTCATGCATGCAAGGCAAGTGCTCTACCACTGAGCCACATTCCCAGCCCCATGAGTCACTTTCTTGATATCAGTTTACTTAATTTTTTTTCTTTGAGAAAGAAAAGGTATAAATCTTTTCAACAGTAGTTATGGATCAAACCATTGGAGGTAGGCAGTGTTGTTTTCATTGCACAATTGTCCCATGTGTTTTCTTGTTTGTGCTTTTAAGTAACCAACAAAATCCATTGCTCACCTCCTCCATCACTAGCAATGTTATGCCTACAACTAAGTTGACCTCAGGGACACAGAGCTACCTGGATTCTGAGCCTTGATCTTCTTACACCCAAAGTCTCATCCTTTGGTCTCTTCTCACTGGATAGCTTTCTCAGCTTCTAGTCCTATCACACACCCTGGGAGGCTTATTCTTTTTGAGAATATATTTAATGATGATCAGAAATAAATTTCCTGAAATAGGAATTGTCTAAATTTATCTAAAGATTCATAGATAAAGACTTCCAGGGCTGCCTTCCGTTTTTCATGAATACAGAAATGGTTGAGTTTTCAGAGAGCTTACATATATATGCTTTACATAGCTTACTGCTTCTTTACGAGTTAAAAAAGATGTAGTGGCTCATGTCTGTATTCCCAGTAGGAGGAAGGGGAAAGCAGGAGGAGGATGAGTTCAAGGCCAGCCTAGGATACATAGCGAGTTCCTTTCTCAAAAGAAACTAAAAGCAAGAAAGGAAGGTAGAGGAGGAGGAGGAGGAGGAGGAGGAGGAGGAGCAGGAGGAGGAGGAGGAGGAAGAGGAGGAGGAGGAGGAGGAACTAGTGTATATCCAGCCTGTTTTGTCATTATCTGCACACATCATTATACAATTATTCCAGAGAGCTCAAAAAGAGATAGAAAAGCTATGTCCGTTTTTTTTTTTATCGCAATAGGTGTCTAGGCTCCAGTGTTAACAGTTGAATGAGGATGGCATAATAAACTCTGACATCAAGTGTTTTGTGGGACTTATTTCATTAAAAATGGATTCTTTTTTCCCAATTAGGCTTCCTTTTTACCTTAGAAATGGATTTCAAGGATGTCAAGTGATAACCTAAGCTGGGCTCAAAAGTCTATTAGGCTGGTGGAAAGGATACATAAAGCAATTCCAGCTTACCAGCTCAAGGTCAGATAGATTCCAGTGACAACTTTCACAGCTCAGTGTAAGGCTCCATTGTTAAATGGCTACAAGATGTGATTGGCCACCTCGTCCTCAACTAAGCCTTGGTGGCGTTCAGCTGGGTCATAGTGGCTAATTTTGATTTCAGGAGAAATACTGGGACCTCTCTTTCTCTCTTTCTCTCTATCTACCTCTGTCTCTCTACACCTCTATTTCTCACTCTCCCTCCCTCTCTCTCCCTCTCTCTTTCTCTTCTCTCTTTCCCTCTCTTTCTCCCTTTCTCTCTCCCTCTCTTTCTCTCTCACTCTCATCCTCTAACAATGAAATTATTGCTCTGGAAAACCAGATGTGTTAGGCTGAGTTCCTTTCATCTCCACCCCAAGAGCTTCTGGAGATCATGTTTTACACCAAAGACTCGGTTTGCTGTGGGGTGGATTCCATTGCCAATCAAACAAACATGGAGACTGCAACACAGGGAAATGCAGGGAAGGGGGAGGGGAACGAGGCAGGGAAGGGAGAGGGAATGAGGCAGGGAAAGAAACTTTCCTATTCTGCAATGATGACAGTGAGCCAATGGCAAAGGGTGACTGGATGTGCAGGCACTTTTCAGCTGATGGGAAAAAAAAAAAGAGCTCTGGCAATATGCATTTTCCAGGTGCAGCTCTGAAACCTTGAGTTGGCTGCCATTCAGCGGAGCCCTTCCCACCTGGGAGAGCTCAGGATCAGGCTGGGGCAAGCTTTAGACAGCTCTGTAAAACCACAGAAAGAGATGTAACTAAACTCTTCAAGAGCAGAGAATATTGTCTGTTTGCTAATTGTATCTCCACAGCCTAGAACAGGGCCTGATGTACAGGTGATGCCTACTATATATTTGTTGACATAAGGGGTACCATATTAAGCAGAAACATGAAACTGGTGATTTATTCAAGAAATATTTTCTAAGAATGTGGAGAAAGAACCTTTGTATTTGAAGGAATAGATGGATGTTGAGACAAATGGGAGAGAATGTAGAGGAGGTGACATTGACCAAGACGCATGATTACTGATTAACTGACATGAATTGAAATCCTTTTCTTTTTGTTGTTATTGGTCAGAGGGCTTGAACTCTGGGCCTGGGCTCTGTCCCTGCACTTTTTCACTCTAGGCTATTGCTCTAACACTTTGAGCCACAGCACCATTTCCAGTTTCTGGTGGTTAATTGGAGTTAAGAGTCTCATGGACTTTTCTGCCTGGGCTGGCTTCAAACTGTGATCCTCTGATCTCAGCATCCTGAGTAGCTAGGATTACAGGTGTGAACCATCAGCACCCAGCTGAAGCCCTTTTATGTCACCACTTAAAGTTAATTAAAATAAAATAAAATAAAATAAAATTGTTTTTCTACAACTAGAAAAACAATTCTTGTATTTTGTTGTAGTCATGTAAATTGAGATGCCCATTATCTGAAACAATGTAGAAGTTCCTCAAAAAGTGAAAATAGAACTACTATATATAAATTATATATAGTATATATATAGTATATATTTATAGTATATAATATATATTACACAGTAGCCTGTCATTTCTAGGTGTATGTTCAAAGGAGATGAAACACAGATCTGCAAGAAACACATTCTCTTCTGGCTTCACTGCTGTATTAACTACTACACCACAGATGAGGCTACCATAGCAAAAGAACACAGACGATGGGTCAATCAAGGCTGTAAGTTCAAGATCAAGTCTCTCCATGACTTGCTGATGAGTACCTCCTAGTTCATCCTCACCTGGACATTCCTTTGGTGTGTCACTCTGTACAAATTTCTTCTGGCTATAAGAACACCAGTCCTTATAACTCAATCACTTATTTTACTTCCCATTCTGAGGTACTGGAGGTTAGTACATATGAATTTGGGAGGACACATTCAGCCCATATCATCCAATAAAACTTTATTTATAAAATCAAATGATGAACCAGACTTGTCTTACATCCTTTATTGACACCAAGCAGTGGTTGCTGAGGATATAAGGTCATTATTAACCAAAAGTGTTCTCAAGGCGATGGACTGAGTTTGTTTAGTCATCAAGCAAAAGCTTTGGTGAGTACAGAAGGCTCCTGAAAGGCAAAGAACCCAAGGGAGATAAGAGGCCAGGGGAGCTTCAGTCAATTCTTAATCCCAGTCAGGAGCACATTCACCAGATAGCTCTCAATCCTGTCTTCAGATTTGCTAATTGTAACATTCGTGTGTTGGCTTCTGCCTGTAATCCCTGCTACTCAGAAAGTAGAACTGGAGAGGATTATAGCCTCAAGACAGACCAGAGAAAAAGTTCATGAGACTCCATCTCAATAAACAAGCTGTGATGGCACTTGTCTATAAACCCACTGACACAGGAGATTTGGGTAAAAAGGTCAATATCCCAGGACAGGCCTGGGGATAAAAACATGAGAAATTATCTGAAATATAACAAAAGCAAAACAGGGTAGGGGGCATGGTTCAAGAGGTAGATAACTACCTAGAATGCATGAGATCTTGAATGAAAACACTAAAGAAGAATAAAGAAAGAGAGAAGGAAAAACAAAAAGAGGGGAGGGAGGAAGGAGAGAGAGACACACCGAGAGATAGGGAGAGAGAAACACAATATCTCATGGCTTGCTTTAGAACCTAAATCCTGTGCTCCATCTCAGGCTTATTGTTTCTTTCTTGCGCCCATAATTAACATGAGCCATTTGCTTCTTGTAACTATGGCTAAAAAAGACATCACAATTGCATTCTGCAAACAAGTCACTCTAACATTGCAAAAGACAATCTAGGTTAGCACTGAATAAATGTGAAATTTCCCGCAGTACTCACAATATGATAAATCTTAGGGTATAGATGAGTGCATGTTCTGTTTCAGACAGGATTTGACGTGGGGCTGATTATTGATCTGAGCACACTTATTAACCATTTCATATCTTCTATGTTGTAACTTCCTTTTTTTTGGTGGATAATTACACTAGGCATATTTTTACCAGAAGAATTTTAGTATATAGTTACAAGTGGTTAGCCATTTCCAATGTCTACTGGAGATTGAATAAGAAAATGAAAAGGCTTAAAAATGAAGCCACCATCTTATGTGGTGTCAGTGGATGATATTGATTTATTGATTTATTTAACTCTCTCTTTAATTAATTAATGGGAGTTGCTTTGCTGCCCATACTAAGCTGTGATCTGATGAAGAGACGACGTTGTCCTCCTATGGGGGGTATCCCCAATCCCCAGCACATCATAGACATATAACAGATGTTCAATCTTTGTACCATTCATGACTAGACGCATTCCAGTGTGTTCGTGACACTCAGATCTGCAGAGCATCTTGAATGTGGTGAGACAGACAATGCACCTTTTCCCAATGGCAAGATAAGCATGACGCTCCTTCCAAAGGTTAAGAAAGAAAGGTTTGAGCAGTTCCCTACTGGAGAGCAGTGATCGAGAGAAAAGAGACCAGTGGTTCAGAAAAATAAAAAAATAAAAAAATTCTCACCCTTTATGGGTTCTGAGCCATCCAAGAACAAGTTTCAGAAGCTTGTGACTGAATCTGCCTTCAGGCAGGTGATTGGCTCCCAGACCTGAGTCAGGGATGGAAGCATACAGTCCTCACCCCCTCCAGCTCTCGCCATGGAAAGCACCTGGCCAGGTGTGAATCATGCCTTGCTGCAGCTGGGGTTCCTGGACTCATGTATCTCATCTTAAGAGACGGCTCTGGTACCCCTCTTTTCTCACAAAAAAAAAACACTAATGCCAATATAGTCTCATGGCCACAAACTAGAAACTGCAAGGGAGGAAAAAAGAAAGATAAACTGGAACACGCCTGGGAAATTGGGGCTTGTAAGACTTGTGGTTAGAATGTAACCACATGTTAATTTACGTGTTTCTGGGGCATTGAAGACTTGATTTCATAAAAATACAGACAGCTCCCATTATAAATCATGTCAACAACCAGGCTAACTTTTTCAAGCATTTTGCTTTAGGTTCCTGCTTCAGATATTCCCATTTAACATGAAAAGTAAAAAAAAAAAAGCAAAAAAAAAAAAAAAAACTGATGAGTTTTCATATTGAAATGGATCAACTTGTAAGCTATACTTCTAACGTGGTAGGGCTCAAGGGAACTTCAATTAGATGAGCCCAGACAAGCAAGAAATATTGAAAGCTAAGTTTAAAATAATTCCCCAAGCTTTGGTTTATAGATATATCATAAATTATCCACTATTTAAAATTATAGTGGCAGTGAATATATCTATATATAATGTTAAATCAAATAAATGCCTGTTTAAAAGTTGTTAATAGTTAATTAAGTAAATGTCCATGGTTAATACTCATCTTCCTTATGCTTTTTAAAAACATTTAAGTATTGAAATATAAAGCTTTCTTGGCTCGATACTTAAATGGAAATGGGAAAACAAAAGTCAAAAGTGTAAGGAAGATAATTTGTTTTATTTTGTTTAGACAATTACTTTTCTACTTTTTTCTCTTGTGCCAGTACTGGGGCTTATCCTCAGGGCAAAGTGAACCTCCTTCACTTTTGCGCGTAAGATAGGCACTCCACTACTTAAGCCAAAACACCATTTCTGGCTTTTTGCTGGCTAATTGGACACCATTAACTTTTGTCTGCCATGGCTGACCTCCAACCAGAATCCTCAGATCTCAGCCTTCTGAGCAGCTACAATTACAAGTGTGAACCACCAGTGTCGGTTCCTTTTGCTTTTCTCTTAATAACAAACTTATATAAATTAGTTTAAATCAACAGTTTTACAATGAGTTTCTGTTGTACACTACAGGGTCCTCACAGGAAGTATCCTTTGAGGTCTGATTTTTTTTCCATTACCTAAAAATATTCCCACTTCCTAAATTTATCGCCAGCATGCTAATGACTCCAAGAGGATATTTTTAGTTGACAGCTTACATAGTTACAGCTTTACATAGTTTTGAGAAACACAGATGTCTGTTTTGAACACTAGTATCCTGTGTGATTGAAAGATCACAAGCCACTGACTGACCTGTGTGTCTTTTCTTTCCTTCACAGCTATTCTTCTCAAAAAAAAAAAAAAAAAAAAAGTAATAGAGAAACTGATGGATAGTCTCATGGCTGCCATGTTTTGTCTCCCGTCATTACTGCTCAGTTCCCAGCATCCCACCTTTCACCCTTGCTGCCCTACTGAAATTGTTCCCCATACAGTTAGAAATGACTTTATCAAATCTAATGGAGCCTTCCTAGTCCTCATCTTCACCTTTGGTGGCATGTGACACTGTGCCACACCCTTGGCCTGGAACTTGTTTTCCTCTTGGCTATTCACACTAGCTACTCTTGCCTTCCTTACATTCTTAGGCATCTGCTTAGTTACCTCAATGTGTGAGACATTAGGATACTGAGACAAAGCAGACAATCTACCCTGAGGGAATTAGAGAATGGTGATGATCATTTGCTGAGAACTCACTGACTGTTAGACACATGTATTCCTGGTTATTCTGATCACAAATCCTGCACACTTTCCACTCCTTGGTCTTGCATGCTTTCCTGGGCCTTTGTGTCCCTCCTGATTGCTTTCAAATCTCTTTCCTTCTCTGCTTACTCATCTTCCACTAGCTCATCAACATCCATGAGCTACAGATCTGTGACATCCAAGTCTACCCTCCCAAAGCAAATCTCCTTTCTGAATGCCAGAGATTTATGCCAGAAAGTCACGTGGCTCCGTGAGTTAACATACTCAAGATTGAATTTAACCTTTTTCCTATGGAGTTACTGCTCCTTGGTTTCCTTTCTGGCCAATGGTTTCCTTTTAGGCTATCCTACATCACAAATCCATAAGTAAACATTACTTTGTTTTTCTTTTTCAATGGATCCAAATAATTGCTCATCAATCTATATCCTACATCATACTATATCCATTCTCATCTTGCTCTCCTTTTTCTTACAGCTTTGATTGGGCTTGCATTTATTGTTATTATTACTATTGCTATTATTACATAGATAATTTCAAGAGTGTTCTGACCAGTCTACATGCTGCTTTTAGGGTCCTCTTACCATTCTACTCAGTCATCTTGCCTAGAACATTGAACTGCTGTTGTCTAGTGCTTTTGTGCTGAAAGCTGCCTAATTGCTCATAAGTTTTAGGAAAAGTTTATATTTTGTGGTTTAAAAACTATTAGTATTTACCTGCTTATTTTTCTCCAAATTTGCCTGCAAAAAAAATATGGGGAATGATGAATTTTGCTCTAGTCCTCTTTATATTTCAGTGCTTACCATATGCCTATATGTACTAGGTATTAAATAAATGTAATTAAGCAGATGATACTTCTTAACCATCACACTTCCAAGATTACTACCATTTAAATACATGTTGGTGTCAACTGAGGCAGATAGGACATGGTTTTACTAGAGGACAAGAGGTTGTTTGGGAAACATGAACCGTAAAGACAAGGAAAGCCAGACAAGAAAAATCTAAGAACGAAATGCTCTGATGCATCAACAAATGACTAGGGTAGAGGGGCTGGGAAGGACAAAACTTCCCTAGGATACACTTGTCTTACAGTTTTCTTCTTAGATAGATCTTCTTTCATGTCATGGATTAACTTCTCTCAACATACCTAGAGTGATCTTCATTATTCACTGATCTAAGGAAGATTTAGACAATAGAGTATTGAGAAAGGCCAGTATAAGGGGATACAATTAATGATAATAGTCCTATTACACTATTGGCGAAATAACGAAATATTCATGTACATGTACATATGTATAATATGTAGAATACATATATGAGTACATATACACACAGAGAAAAGAACAGGACAACAGTTAAGGCGGCACAATATCTAGTCTCTTTTTCTGCATAACAACTATGAAAATATACCATGGGATGTCTGCCTTGGTTTGGAGAGTGGTCATTTCATATAACCAAGCATCCGTTGAAAGCAAGTTTGAATCCGAGTGCTATGGTGCAACTTCATCACAACGTTCATCAACTTTTGAGTAGGCTCATTGAGCAACCAAGCCCTGGAAGCAAGGATCGATCCTTTCCCAGCACAAAGGCCAAAAAACAAATCTTCCTGCATGCCCAAAAAGTACAAAGTGACAGGGGACCTTCAGGCTAAAATCTGACAGACTTCCTGCTCCCGGCAAGGACTTAGAGACTTCCAGACTCCTTCAAGACTCAGCTTCTTGCACAATATTGTTCTGCTAAAGGAAGAAAATCCTCTTTGACTCCTGCCAGTGATCACCCCTCCCCTAAAGCATGAAATGTGATTATCCCTATCATTATCTCAGTTTACCAACCTACACTTGTATCAGTCACTAGGTAACAATGTTTTTCCTTGCTCTAAAAAACACGTTACATGCTCTGGTTAACCATAGAAAAGTCTCACGCCAATAAGTTAGAGAATATTTTTTTTCCTCAAAACCTAGGTTAATATCAAATGCTGTGTGCCCTATAGTAAGGGGAATGATAAGTTGTCTCTGAGAATTCTATTTGCCTACCATAAGACAGTGGATGAAAAAAAAATCAATAATTAAAGACATGTCAAAATTATATCCTGATCTTTGTAGATGGACTCTCAAGGAAAAACTTTCAGTCCTACTAATACATAGAAGTCAGGCTGTCCCAGAACATTTGCAGGTCAATGCATCACCCAATTAAAAATGTGTGTGGAGAGGGAGGGGTTAACAATGCTCAATAGGAAATGGACTCATTACCTTGCTCATGTAACTGTAACCCCTTGGTACAGTATCTTTACAATAAAAATATATATTTAAATAAAAAAGAACTGTAAAAAATGTGTGTGTGTCACTGTATGTCACTGTGAGGTCAATGTATGTCACTGACATACATTACAAGGTAAACAACTTGAAAATAAGTCTAGCTCAAACTTTAGCGTCAATTGCCTACTGTACATTGAGGAAATCTCCCTCCCCCTTCATCTCACTGCCCAAGAAGAATTACAGTGGAATAGTTTGTGACTGGTAAATACATTCATAGGTGCATTTTCCCACACCTATAAAGAAAACCTCTTACGCTAACATATGTATAAAGAATACTACTTATTTTTTTTCTCCTAAGAGTTTTTATACCAACACAAGCTCATTTGTGGTTCTCTGAATGTGAAACAATGACTCCCACAAACAGACCAACAGAAGGCAAAAAATAGACTAGTGTGTAGTTTTCAGTTTGTGGTCTCTGCTGAGTTGAAATACAAAGAGAGAGTTAGTAAAATGAATGACTGCATTACACTTGAAGAAGATGAAGTGATCAGATAACCCGCTGGAGGACTTCTCTTTGACAGTCATTACCACACAGATCCCTAGAAATCTAAGCCAGTCAGTTTCAGGACACTTGGGTTGTAGTGGTTTGAATTATAACCGTTAGCTTCAGGGCCCTGGAGGAAACCAACTTCTAGCCAGGATGAACACGAATAGTAGGTGTGTATGGAGAAGTGTAGTCTAAGTCAGAAACTCACCACGGGGTAAATGGTGGGAATAGCTTCACTCTCAACATGTTCATGTCTCCAAGGAAGGAGCTGCTTGCTGCATACGTTGAAGAAGACTGTTGTTACATTTATTGCTGCTTAAAACTTTGTAGTTTTGGGGGCTGGGAAGGTGGCTCAGTGGTAGAGCGCTTGCTTTGCATGCATGAGGCCCTGGGTTCGATTCCTCAGCACCACATAAGTAAAAAGAAAAAAGCCAGAAGTGGTGCTGTGGCTCAAGTGGTAGAGCACTAATCTTGAGCTGAAGAGCTGAGGGACAGCGCCCAGGCCCAGAGTTCAGGCCCCACAACTGGACCCAAGAAAAAAAAAATAAAACAAACAAAAAAAAACTTCGTAGTTTGTGATGCTTGACCTGGGGCTGTGGGAAGAGGGGGGAGAAGTAGGGGAGGGGGGGCCGGGTGGCTTTTCTGTTCAGCTATTCTGGATTCTGGAGTAATTTGCCCTTCCTATTACTGTGGATCAAGAAAGTGGCAAAATTCAGACTGTCATTCATTTTACTAATGGAATTAAACATGAATGTGGCTAGAACAGTTATCAATGACTTGCTTGTGATGAATTATGGTTTGGCTAAATAGTATGACCTTTAATTACCTGAAAAAAATGCAATTTTCCAATATCTTTGCTGTTTTCTCTGTGATTTCCCATACAAATACAACCTGTCATGTGGAATTTTTATTTAGCTTAAATAAATGTGATACTTATGAAAGGTGCTGTATTAATAGCCCTAGAGTAAAATTCTTTATCCCTTCAGTCCTTTATTATTGAACACTTTTAGAACACTTAATACTTTTCAGTTTCATGTAGTCAAGTCATTTGATTATTATTAATAATCTTCTTTTTGTAGTAGGTACATATTCTTGATTTTTTTTTTTAGATTAGACCTGTTAGACAGAAAAGGTAAGGGAGTATGTGAATCATAAAAGAAGTAAGGACTCCAAACTTAAAGTCAGTTTTCCTGCGTGGGTGGAGTGGTTGATGAATGCTGTGTAGAATCTAATAAGGAATGTTCAGGGACAGCTTCATAAATGAAATCAATCCATTTGTGCCCAATAAACAGCAGAGATGCTAATGTTCAACATTGGAGGTAAACCAAAAGCCACATGGGAATTACTCAGAAATGTCTCCTTGTGACTAGTATTAGAAAGAAAGGAAGAAGCAAATAGTGACCTTAAGAGGGTGGGGCTTGGCATCTTGCAGCCTTTTGGAAAAGATAACTATGGGCACACTCAGGTTTGGGGTTAGTTCTGTTGTAGTACATGTGCTGAGCACACAGGAAGCCCTGGGTTTGATCCCTACCACACACATGGACACACACCACATATATGTAAAAGTAACTATTTGCATCTAAACATACTTATGCTAACAACCAAAGAGAAAAAGCTACTTTTCTCTCCAGCTCTCTCTGGGCCCAGATATTGGTTCAAAATATCCCCTTTTACAAATACATTTATGGTAATATTAGGAAGATTTGGCTTCAGTAAGCAAATAATTTGAGTTGACCATTGAAAAATATTTTTTCTCTCTAGTTTGCATTTCTCATTAAGGTTTTCATATTTGTACATGGATTTTGCAACATTTATTCATTTTTATTTCTGTGTCCATCCTGGGGCTTGAACTCAGGGGCCTTGAACTCAGTGCTATCCCTGAATTTTTTCGTTCAAAGCTAGCTAGCACTCAAGTGGTTTTTGATAGTTAACTGGAGTAAAGAACCTCATGCACTTGCATGCATGGCCTGGCTTTGAACCGAGATCCTCAGCCTCTTGACTAGCCAGGGTAGCAGGCCTAAGCCACTGGTGCCCAGCAAAGATTTTGCAACTTTTAAATTTAACTCATTTACATAGAGAGAGAGAGAGAGAGAAATAGATAGATAGGTAGGTAGGTAGATAGACTAGAGAGAGAGAGAGACTGGGATCATACTTTTGTAAGTCAATTGGGGCACAGAGTATTATATATTAGGACTCAAAATACTTGATTATGATATTAATAGTAAATATTTTTACAGCTTCTTTACCTTTTACTAATCTAGAGAGATCATAATGATTAGAATACAATTTATTTACGTCTATTGTCAAGGTTGTGCTATGATATCCAAGGCAAAGTTTGCCCTACCTTTGAAGCATGAAAAGTACTCCATTAAACAATCTTAGGATTAGTGACTTAACAATTTGCTCTTGGCCTTTGGGGAATGGGACACTTGAGCTTGAACCCAGAGCCTTGTGCAAGCTACTCATGTGCTCAACACTTAGCTTCACACCCAGATAGAGAGTTCACAGAAAGCCCAGAGGGAATGTCTTCCTCTTTCCACAGATCTAAGCCTGGCAACACAGAAAGATAAGCACTTTGATTTATCACGTCACCTGGGGTGATCAGGTAGGTGACCCACACTCCCGTGCACTGAAAGGGGCTTATCAAGACATCACTACTAGAAACACAAGTTGAACATCACTCATTGACAATAATCCTATTTTTTTCCTCCTCACACCCAGCTTTACTAGTACATAACCTAGTACCATAACCTAGTACAAGATGCTCCTCCTGATATTTGCATCTTCTATAGTAGTGACTTCCATTTGAATTTAGAGATATGCCAATGAAAAAGACCCACTAAGACACTGGCCCTTTGCCTATGAGTGTAAAGGGGAGACTCTCCAGGGAAGAAATCCCCAACACACTACGCCTTCCTACACGTAGAGAGAACAGCTCCATGGGTGGCACTGAGCCTAGATCCCCTTTACCCTGACATCCTGAGGGCTTTTATTCTCCATCTCTTATTTGGCCTCAGAAGTCATTTTTTTGCTCTGACTCACTGGCTGTCTTCTGGATATGTTTCTCAGTTGATGAGCTAGGTAATGTTTCTGAAGAATGCTTTGCCTCCTTTCATTAGAAGTAATTCCTCTGTGTTCTATGACTTCACCCATCCCCCACTCCCTGCCCCTCCCCCCTGGAAAATAAAGCAAAAGCAAATCCCACCAATAAGTCCTCAAAGTACGGAGGAAGAAAAATAACACGAGATTTAACAGTATTTTTTTCCTTCTTTGAGAAGCTCCGTCTGTACAAAACCACCCCTGAATTGAATTTAGCATGCAAATTTCCTTAAGCATCAAATACAATTCTTTACTGACTTTCCAAACATGAAATAAGTTGTCATGCATGCCTAGGCAAATACCAACCAAAGCAGATCAGATCATCTCTCTTCTCCACAATTTGAATGTGCTATTTTCCTAGGTAAGAGCAGAGAATCATCAATAAAAATTACACCGAAACACACTGAATTAGAATGAAAAAGATCCTAAGTAGATGGAGTCTAGTGGGCTAGAGATACAGATGGAATGATAATTTGACAGAAGTGTTTTAGAAGAGATTCATGAGACTTAGAGTCATGCCTGGCTTATAAGAGATGCACGATGAGTCCATGAAACATGAATGGAAGTATTGAGGAGAAAAGGAGGGGGTTTAAAAAGGAAGGAATGCAGGAAAGAGAATGGAAGAGGAAAAGTACAAGACGATGCGTGCGGTAAGGAAAGGAGGAGAGTCAAAAAGAAAGAATTGAGGATCCACAGAGGCAGGGGGGACAGGGAGAAAAAAAGCTTCTAATAGTTTGCTAATGGCTGAATCAAAAGCCACCCTGAGTTTTCAAATCTGATGTTCCTTCTTTAAAGGATGAACAAGGCAGGAAAAATCGCACCTTTTATTTCTAGAATCTTTTCATCCACAAATCCCCTACAAATTAAAAAAAAAATCCAGGGATAATACATGAGTTGCATTTATAAGGTATATAATAAAAACAGTAAAGAAAATCAATTGGTTTCTATTAGCCTGTCAAGTTGCTCTAGTTTCCATATGAAACAAAAATAAATGTGCCCTCCCCACCCCCCCTTCCATCAACCGTGGCCTATGCTTCTTTTACGATCATCTACTTAAATATTAGTTCCCTCACTTGGGGGAAAAAGAAGAACCCTGCCGCATGGATGGCATTTCTCAGTAAGCCCGCTAGGAAGGACATTCAGGAAGACAAATACATCAAATGTCTTGCCAAGAGAAGTTGACTTTTCATCCATTTATTTTTAGACATGTAGCTGGGAAATCAAATACCTGAGTAAGTAAATTGCTGGACTATAAAGCTGGGGTTGGTGGGGGGAGGAAATAAAAGCACTAGAATGATTACTGGATTAAGATTTCACAGTTCCAGCATGCACCCTCCAGAAGTAGATCCAGGAATCTGAGGGTGGCTTGTCAGTCTCAGGGGCCCATGATGGTCCCTCTCCATGCGGGGCCTTAACGAGTCATGGATGAGCCCTGTCACCAATATGTTCCAAGTTCCCACCCTAGGAAAGTAAGGATGATAGTCTATTCACAATAGACTTCAACGCAATCACGACCTAGCACTTAAGAGCCAATCAAATAAACTGGGTTCTAGTGGCTCATGCCTGTAATCCTAGCTACCTGGGAGGCTGATATCTGAGGATCGTGGTTCAAAGCCAACTCAGTCAGAAAAGTCCAAGGCTCTTATCTCCAATTAAAAGGCCAAAAGTAGAGGTGTGGCTCAAGTGTTCAAGCACCAGTCTTGACTGATCAAAGCCAAGCAAGAGTGCCAGGTCCAGTACCTGCACAATGCAAAGGAAGGGAAGGGGAAGGAGAAGGGGAAGGAAAGAAAAAAGGAAAGAAAGGAAAGGAAAGGAAAGGAAAGGAAAGGAAAGGAAAGGAAAGGAAAGGAAAGGAAAGGAAAGGAAAGGAAAGGAAAGGAAAGGAAAGGAAAGGAAAGGAAAAAGGAAAGGAAAGGAAAGAGGAGAGGAGGAAGGGACGGAGGAGAGGAGAGAGGAAGAGGGGAGGGGAGAAGAGGAAAGGGAAGAGGAGAGGAGAGGTGAGGAGAGGAGAGGAGGAAAGAAGGAAGGAAGAAAGGAAGGAAGGAAGGAAGGAAGGAAGGAAGGAAGGAAGGAAGGAAGGAAGGAAGGAACTAGAATTTAAGTAGAACATTTTCTTACTCCAGAATGTATCCATTTCTTCAGGATACTTTCACCCAGCATCATCTCAAATCACAATCTAGGTATATTTGTTTAATTAAGCATATTTGTTATTCCTCTCCAAATAAAGGGGGAAAATACAAAGTGATCGTTAAGCAGGTTAAAAAGTTAAATCCTCTGTGGGAAAAATAATAATTCAATTGAAATAAAATTAAAATGATGCGTTATATAAGGAGATTAAAATATGAACTGCTGCTCTCTTCTCTCATTTACTGTAGTCTTACTCTATGTGCAAGTTAGCATTACTTTCAAGATGTGGAAGAAAATCCCAACAGTGTCTGAGTAAGTAACTCTTCAATGTTTGCACACATCTGCTGTTTTTTACTCACAGAAGATATGATTGCAATTCTTAGCTTGAACAAAACTCCATTTCTTTTCCCCACTTGATATAAAGTTGCTTACTGCCCTAATATTAAAACTTACTGGTGTTTTTCAGTGGAAACGCTGAAGAAAGTAGCTTTCTATTCTTGTGCATGAGCTTTAAAAAACAAATTGAGACAGCCTCTCACTAGATAGCCCAGGCTGGCCTCAAACTCTCTATCCTCCTGCTTCAGCCTCCTATGTGCGGGGCTTACAAGTATAAGCTTTGTCCCTGAATATTGTATATCCAATGAAGATCCCTGAGGAATTGACATAATAAAATCAAGTAAGCTTTCTTGAAGTTCTGATTCAAAAGGAATTCCTCTTCATAAATAAAAACCAAGTTCCAAGCAGTAGGAAAGAAAAGACCATATATAAAATTATCTCCAGCTTTTCTCCCAATGTTATTCAGTATTGATTGTAACTTTTAAATCTCCCCCCAGAAACAGAGTTTCTGTTGGCATTAAACCTCTCCCTACTTCCTGGCCAGGTAGCTGGACAGTAGTTATTAGAAGTAGCTCATGGATTTTGATGTTTACAAACATACAGAAGGAGTGTTTTTCTCTGAATTAATGGTAGTCTGGCCTTTGGAAATGATGTGAGGATTAATTTTTTAACTTCAATGTGTAGCATGGTGTGTCAGGAAAATGTCTCCTGATGGTTACTGTTCAATTTTTTTTAAGAGTCAAGGCACTTAAGGAAATGCATCTTTAAATTATTAAAGAATAACTTGAGAAATGTCAGGTATTATGGCTTATCCCCATAACTGAGAATATCTCCAGATTTTTTCAAGCGTAGAATGCCTGTTAGGAACCAAATCTAAACCAACTCTGTGTGGCAGTGGCTTCCAAATCGTACAGCCAGGGGAAACAATGAGGTCAAGGGTCAAAGAGGCATCTGCTGGTAGAACCCGCATCAAAGGGCGTGTTCAGAGACCTGGGATCACCGTGTCAGTTCCAAATGAGCCATCCATGTCTCACCAACTTTCAAAAGGTTCTTTTCTTATATAATAGCAGCAATCCATGAAGTAAGAGGATGGAATTAGAAATCCTACCTCATATTATTATAGGACACTAATTAAGTTGTTAATTGGTCTTGAGTTATATTGTAGGGAATCGTTTAATTTTCTTAAATTCTACCTGGCTAATTATAAATGGATGGTTCCAAAACACCTTAAGTACTTTCTCACTCACACAGACTCATTAGGATAAAAAAAAAAGAAAGAAAGAAAGAAAGAAAGAAAGAAAGAAAGAAAGAAAGAAAGAAAGAAAATCTCCTTTAGGGTTCCAAGGCACTGTGGTTTGGCATGGTCATCCTTCCCCACTGTCTCTGGGATGAGTCACCATTTTCTCAAGTGTGGTAGGATGGTTGGAGCTGCCATTGCTAGGATGTAGGCCGCTGGAAAGGCAGAAACTACAGCCAACCCCATGTGGGCTGCCCCCCCAGGAACCCCACCCCCACCCCCCCACCAACCCAGCTTGGATTCCCCTTTGCCTCGCACATCATTAAGCAAATTGTCAGCTCCGTTTTAATTACAGCACTTTTATGACTGCTGGTGATGTAAGAGGTGCAGTGGGCACACCTTGTTTTTTTTCCAAGCCGGCCTATGTTTGTAGTGCTGGCAGTTAAGGCCAAAGCATTTTTCATCTTGCACAAACTGAGCTAATTTATGTGGGAACCCAGACCCTCTCAGGGTTGTTTGTACTGTGGCAATTTGCAGAGTCTAATGAGCCTTTCTTTCCTTCTTTTTTTTTTTAAATGATGGAAAACCCTCCTTGGTAGCATGACTGGATCCCCTTTTAAAGCCTGCCACTGAAAACAAAGATGCTCTGCAAGAGAAGACACCAGGCTCACCTTGCCCTCGTTTATTGCCTAACCCAAGACCATGATGCTTTTAGGAGGCCTCAGTGCCAAGGAGTCCCTGGTAGCCTCTGCTTACGGGTGTGCACTATCTTTGGCAGGGAGACTCTCCACTAACTTATCTGACAGGGAGTACTTGAGATCTAAAGAAGTATGTGGCTTATCTTTGGTTAATAAAGACTTTTATGTACCTCGGGGATTAGTGAGACACCCCCCCTGGAAAGACTGTGGGTAGCACTTGTTGAAAGACATCACCAATTAAACCATCTGCATTCACTTGGTGAACTAGGATGTAGAAGGGTAAAGAGAAAGTCGAAGTAGTGTTGCCCTAATGATTTACATAGAAGAGAAGGAAAAGACACATCTAACACATTCCAACCTGATAAAAAGCTACAGAAACAAAACAGGGTTCCAGCCAGTGGTGCCAAAGGAATAGTCTGGGATGCTCGTATCACAATAATTTTATGTGCCAGATACTCTGTTAGGGGATTGATGTCCCACGTGCATTGAAGGCTTTATTTCTAAGTTTTCATCCAGTATGAAGTTATACCACTGGGCTCTAAAGTTCAAGCCAATATTTGTGTTTTGATCATAGTCTATGTTTCAATTTTTTTTAATGTTGTTATCTCTACACCTTTCCAAAAAGATTTCAAAAATGCTTGCTCAAAACAAATATAATAGAAATTCTCCCTGAATAAGAATGAGATGATAAAGTTTACCAACATCAGAATTTCAGGTAAGCTAAAAGTTCCCTGAGACTAAGACATTCTTCATAAATTCATTTTTAAAAATTTTAAATTGTTATTATAAAGGTGACGTCCAGTTACATAAGTCAGGTAAAGGATCCATTTCTTTTCAAACAGTATCACCCCTTTCCTCGCTCTCTCCATAAATTAATTTTTAAAGAAGTGTTTAACTCTTGTTGAAAGCACCAGGAAAGATTCTCTAAGAGCTCTATTATCATTTTAAGATTAAGGTTTGTACAAATAAGATTAAGTACCACATGATTCCTTAAAGTCAGATACAGAGGTGCTTTTTCTTTCAGAACTAGAAATCACCACCCAGAACCTCCGTCCACTTTACCTCCCTAAATCAAGGGTGGGTATCTCTCCACGTAACCAAAATTCCTCCTGACTAAACCATGTTCTGAAACATTAGACAAAAGAAACACAAAGCCAGAGAGAAGAAGGTAAAACTAGAAAGAAAAAAAAGAAGAAAGAAAACACCATCCATGCAAGCAACCTACCTCCTAAACTAAACAAAAACAGTCAGTGTTGAAAGTGCGCAGACAGCTGTATATCGAAAGAAGTTTACCAGTATACTAAAAGAAGTTTAAACACTAACCCCCTTTTTTTTCTAGGAAAAGTAACTCAGTTTCAAATAGGGTTAATCTGAATCATCTTTAATAAATTCCTCCTACCTACCTTCCCTAAACTGATGTCAGGGTTTCTAATTGCTAGAAAAATCTCTAGCAGTAAACATTTTAAACAAGAATCCAGGAGAGGGAGGTTTAGCGGAAGTAGCATTTCTTCACCAACCATAAAAATATTTATTGAGTTGTTTTGTCCATCTTCTGACTTATACTCTTCTAATGTGGCATCTTATTGAATGTATTTTCCAGCCATGGCTGGAAAAATAGAGGTAGCGACATTGAGAAAGAACACAGCAAAATCACTGGCAGAAATCTCCTGTGGTAGATGGATCTTGAGATTGTTTTTTCCTGCCTGGACTTGTCCAACTCCAGGGGTAAACTTCAGATAAGGATCTGAGCTCTTGGGTGTTTAACTGAACCGAACCTCCCAACCTTTTTTGAGGTTTACCGATGACTAGTAATTATATTGTCATTTAACAAAAGTATCTGCATTAAACCAGAGATGTTATATTAATGGATAAGTTCACATCCATTAAAACTGTGGAGCAGCTAGAGAGCACACAGGGTCTTCCATGATGTGTGGAAGGGGATGGAAACTAATGTAGGTCAGAGGCCATCAATCAATGGCTAAATACTACCTGTCAGGTTTGAAAGTTATGCTAATGTGGGATGTTTGACTTCTTTCCAGTGTATAGAGGTCAAAAAGAGGAGGTTCAGATATGTAACTCAAATGGAAACACCGAGGAACACCTCCTCCGCCCCCGCCAAAGAATAAAGCAAGCAATGGACAAATGTTGAAGCCAAAAATCTAAGTCAGGATTTTAATCACCCATTTCGAAGGTAAAAGTCAATTCTTGCGTTTCTACAGGAGGGCTGAAGATTCATCCCAAGAATTTCTAACCTTTTCTTCAAAGTGCTTTCCATTTTGACTAAAAGATATGTAAGGGTAAAGTGACTAATGAATTCTCTCACTTGTGAATTTATGAAGTGAATAAACATAAAATCTTAAGTGTTTCTTAGGACATTAGAGTATTAAGTGCAATTTAACAAATAAGTCTTTAACTTTCTTGCATATGACTAGATCATTCCTTCACTCATTCCAAGATCGTATGATGTCCAATGGCTATAGGTTGAGGAGCAATGTGTATTTATTTGATTTGCTTTTGAATTGCTTTGTTTTGTTTGACAGTACTGAGGATTGAACCCAGGACCTTGCATATACTAATCAAGAATTTACCACTAAGCTACACACATACTCCAACATCCGAAGGAACCCTTTTCTCTGGATGTAGAATAAACTGCAAGTTAACATAAATAATATAGCGTTAAAAAGATCATGTAAGAAAACCTCCAATTGTGTCTTATAATGGGATAAATACTACAAAGGATTGATGGCTCTTTGGTCAGAGATCAGACCTCTGTAACAAGAAGAAGACAGAAAAACTGGAGCCTAGGGGTAGAGATCCTGAGTCTAAAATTGAGCCGTGGGACTCAGATCCAAGTCAGCAAGTCAGTGCTAGAAGACATACTCTTAAATGTCATGAATGAGAAACATAGTCAAAGGAGGATTAGAATTCAAAACCAATTATATATGTATATATATACGCTCACATATATATTTGTGTGTACACACACACATCAATCTCAGATCTCAACATCCTAAGTAGCTAGGATTACAGGCATGAACCACCAGCGCCTAACCAAACTGAAGTATTTTTAGAGGGTTATGCTGAGAAACACCAGATAGAAGACAGGAGCAATGGTGGAGTCCAGTTCTCCAACATTGATAGGAAGAGCTAACAAGACCTATAGCATGAGCTCTGAGGTACAGGAAGGGGGAAAGAGCAGACTCTGCTCCATGGAGGACAACAAAGTTACTCTCACATCTGGCCTCTTATCCGCCCACCACTGACCTTTCTCTCAAGTGTCCATGACTAGAAGGTAGTAGGCCAACTTCCTAGTCATTTCTGAAGGGTTAGGAGAGGTTGGTCTTTACAAAAGAGACTAAGTCTGTGCACCAAAAACCCCTATGATTCCATGTATCATTTCCTTTGCAGAAATTCTGCAATACCTCCATCATGTCTAGCAAGGTCAGTCCAAGTCATCTTCACATGACCTTCACCCTCTGACCTCTGCCAGACATCCATGCTCTTCTCTAGCCACACTCTTATGCTTCCTCCATCTATCCTGTTTATGCTCTATAATGTGTAAGCCCATGCCATTGCAACTTAGTTGCATGAAATATCCTTGTCACCTGCCTTCCCAGCCCTACATCTTCATGCCCCAAACCTACCTGCTCTCCAGGGCTTGCTCCACAGCCCCTCTTAGACAAAGTCTTCTCAGCTTCTGTATCTCCAACAGTTCTCAATTTCAGGTACCTTATATTTAAGAACCCAACCTGCTGCTCTGTCTCCTCATACTAGTAGAAACTTAAACACTATTACAGTATCTAAGAAAACACTTGTCTCAAACATGCTGAATCCAACTTACCTACTAGGTAGTCTGATCCAACAGACTCAACCCCCCCTTTTTTTTTGTAAATGTCCATTTCAATTTCCTCTTTATAGCATTCTGTTATTTTGCAACTAAACAGTGACCACCACCTTCAAAAGGTCGCTGAACTTCAGCGCTCCTATTTTTCTTGTATCTGTAGAAGCCAACACTATTACAAGGTGTCCCCATGTGACTGAATGCGATGACCTTCAACTCGTTTGCACCGAGAATGATGCTGAACTAATGATCTGCTTGATTAGGTTTGTACAGTGCTGGCTTTTCACTGTCTGTGGGCAGGTGTCGAGAAAGGCAACTAGATTCAAGAAGACCCAATGGCTCCTCAGGGGCTCCAGCCCTGGCATTAGTCTGACTCTCAACAATAAAACCTATTGTGATGCCAGTCAGCAGGGGGTGGAGGAAATGTGAAAATCTGTCTAGAAATGCAAGAAGCAGCGGAAGCAAGTAATCAAAGCTCCACGTGCTCCCAAGAGTGTTTAAAAAGAATTTTTTTTAAACTGGAAGCAAAATATTGATTTCAGTAAATGCTATATAAAACCCATGGTTAAAGCTTTACAATGTCGGTGTGGGGGGGGGAGGGGAGTATGATTGGGTGGGGGGGAGGGGGGAGGCTGGGAAGGGAGGTGAAGGGTAAACAAAGGAGGAGGCTGCAATGCTTGGTAAGAAATGTATGCATTATCCTGCCCGTGTAATTGTAACCCCTCTGTACAGTATGTTCTCAAATAAAATAAAATAAAATTTTAAAAAAACTATAGTGAAACAAACAAAAAAAAAACCCCATGGTTAAGACAGAAGACGAAAAATAATTCGGCTCACGACACAGCTTTGTGAAACTAGTCAGGATTGGGGGGAAAAACAATTGATAGCTGGATTTAACACAGGCATCCAAAATAGAATGGTAGAACGCTTCCTGAGGGAATTTTTTAGACTCTTTTCCCTCTAAGTCTAAGATGACATTTTTGACAAGTTATTCAAGGTGATGGTTGTGATTTTTTATGTATATCATATTAATAAAGCCAAGTGCTACCACATAAGCTAGAATTTGCTAGAATGTCACCCTGTTTCTTCATCCTCATAACCAATTTCAAGATATTAAAATCAGTGACGTTCTTTTGGTTGAATATAACAACCCCATTAAATGTTTATTTCATTTTCAGAAGAAATAAAGGAGGGCAGGGATATTGTGCAAGAGTATGAGTCAAAAGAGAAAAAAGAGAGAGCAACCATTAGCCCCTATTCAAATTAATCAGGTAGTAAAAATAGAATGATTCGCTCAGGAAAATGAGGGGTTAACTCTTTCCCAGGTCTGGAATAAGAAAAGGTAAGGCCCAGAGTTGCATTTGGTAATGGAAACCTATGGTCCTAGTATTCAGGAGGCCTTGTTGGGGCAAGCACAAGTTCAAAGTCAGCTGGGTTCCAGAGTGTCTCCCCTGAAGAGAGACAGGAAAATTGAGCCACACAAATAGTACCAGTTGTTATTAGAACACAACTAGATGAGATAGGAGGAGCACATTGGGAAACATACCTTTCTATTTTTGTGCTTCCCAATTTCTCTTAAGTTATTACACAAAGAGCACATGATCAGTACTATAAAACATAAGAGTGGCTTGTATGGGCTGGGAAGGTGGCTCAGTGGTAGAGCGCTTACCTTGCATGCTCGAGGCCCTGGGTTCGATTCCTCAGCACCACGTAAGCAAAAAGAAAAAAATCCGGAAGTGGCGCTGTGGCTTAAGTGGTAGAGCACTAGCCTTGAGCTGAAGAGCTGAGGGACAGTGCCCAGGCCCAGAGTTCAGGCCCCATGACCGGACCAAAAAAAAAAAAGAGTGGCTTGTATGTTTATTTCATTGTTAAATACACATTAACACAGTGTGACTTCTACATTTCAATCATGACCACAATTGAATAAGCATGACCAACCACACAATACAATGTAATGGAGGATAGACAACAGAATCTATAGAGTAACTAAATTTTCAAAAATAAAAATAAAAATAGACGATGATGACCAGGAGTTTACAAATGGAGCTATAATTGATCAACTCAAGGCATCTGATAAGCTATATTCTTAAGGGCATTGGGCTTTAAAATAGAGGATTTAAAACATGTACCGATCCTTACTCAATATTTACAACAAACCCATTTTGTAAAGCATTTCTGCTAGAGAAGTTATTCACTTGTCTCCTCTGTTTTCAAACCATATATAATTATTTTAAATGGCATGTCCAATCATTTTCCTATCCACCTTGTCTAGTGGTTCAAATATTCCCCTATGCTTGTGTTTATTTGTCATATAATGCATATTTTTCTTTGAGGTGAGCGATTTGACTATTCCACTCACATCTGCACCCATCAGTCAAAGTTGCTTGGTAAGTAGCAGATAAGTTTCTGAGAAAAATAGAGCAATCCAGGGAATAGAGAACTCACAATTTGGTTAAGGAAGACACTGTCTGGAGATAATTAACTCAAAACTGTGTGAGAATAAGCGACTGCATTCCTAATATAGATTTGTGAGGCCGCTTCCAGGCTGCGGGCTGAGTTAAATGGTACCTAGGCAGAGGAGACCTTGTTTCAAAAATGGGAGATAATTTTAATTATGACCTGGAGCCTGGAATGCAGGTGTTCTGCAATTGCTAATCAACCAGCCATACTCCTAGACAGTGGCTCTGGCTCCTTGTATCTGATGGGGGGCAGAAAATACCCTCATGGGAAGAAGCCAGTCTGGTCACCCAAGTGGAATTTCTGTTTTTCATCTTTCCATGCTCCCTGTCATTTTCAGGGTCTTGGCTGTGTTCTTTTCTCTCTGCCTCAGGCATCTTCCACAGCCCATTCCTGCCTTCTCCTTGTACATGATGAAAATCTCTGCTCACAGTGCAGATGCAAGCTGAGATGGAGCTGAGATGAATGTCCCCACCCCCAACCACACATACACACTCACAAGGATCTGTCACAGACCTCTCCTAAAGTGGCCTCACCTTCTGGTACCAGATGGCCTCCTAGGATGGAAGGACTTAGTCTTCCACTGTTAAAGCTAACATTGGCAACATTCTCCCAATGCCTATTGAGACAGGAAGTCACAACCCTTTGCCGGGCTCTGAAGGCCAGCTTAAGTTCAGAGCTTCCTATGGGTTTGGGTGAGGACTTGACTATGAAAACATCACACAGCTACTCCTGTTTCTGCCTGTCCCCTGCTTCGACTTTCCCTCTCCTCCATGAGAAACTTCTCACACGTGAATCCCTATTTTACAGTTCACTTCTTGGCCAACTTAATCTTGAATTCAGCTCCACATGGACCTTTTCTCAGTCTAGGATAAGTAAGCTTTCTACATGGGTTATCCACATTCAACATACCCTAGTACCAGTATTGTAATTGCCACGTATTCATTTCTCTCCCTATCAAACCATACACCCTGTCTTAAAGAGCTGACTGTTATAATATCAAGAATATAGTAGGTGTTCAATACACTTGTTGAAAAAAAACGACTCAAGTAAAGAAGGAGTTCTAAGAGATTTTGAGGACTGGGCATATAGCTCAAGTGAAAGAGTACCAGCCCAGCAAGCCCAAGACCCTAAGTTCAAAGCCAAGTAACAGCAGGGGAAAAAAAGGTTATAAAAATATTTATGCATAGTTAGGGTAATGTTCTTTGCATTAACAATTAAACCCCAAATTCATAATTACCACAATAGACCAGGTATTGGCAAGGTTTTTTCAGTAAAGGACAAGATAGTAAATATTTTAGTGACTGAGTTTGTTGCACGTATTTAACTCTGCTATTGTAAAACAAAGTCAACCATAAATAACATGCAAATAAATGGGCAAAATCCATCTCAATAAAGCTTTATTTACAAAAGGTAGTTAGACTTCTCTCTAATCAAAATCATTGCTCAACTTGCTTCACAGTGGTTTGAAGTTTCACACTGCTTCCATTTCTGTGCTTCTGTCTTCCCCTACCCTTTCAGAATTCTCTGCGTCAAGATCTGATCAGGACAAAGGTTTAGGTGCTTTGACCTAGAATTAAATTCTATTTGCATTTCATAGGCAACAAGCAGTCATAGGCCCACAAGAGCTGAGGAGTCGGGTGCGGGGGGGGGGGGGGGGAGAGCGGGGGTTGTGTAAATGCGATTTCTAACAAGTCTGTTGACTCAGTCATCCTTCCAAATTGTCTAAGAGAAACACAATTTTTTTTTGCTATAGCTCCATTTTGATTTTTGAGAAAGATTCTAAATAGATGCTTCTGGTCTCTTCCTTTTCAGTCCTAAGAATGTGTACAGTTTCCATGAACTATAGTATTCATTAATTTATTTACTAGAAGAGTCTCTGATGAGTCAAAGATATGACCTCTGAAGATAAATCCAATTGTCATGCAAATGAGTGTCAGCACAGTGATCAGAGAAGTTTGTTATCAGCTGGGTTGAGGGGACTTCAGAAAGGCTGAGAGATGATTCCATCATGGAAATGATCAAGAGAAAAAGCATCTTATGCAAAGGAAATAGCATGCTCTTGTAGCCTAATGGTGATGAAAAGCCACTGGGTTTGAAGCAAGAGAGTATCATAATGGAATTTATATTTCAGAAAGCTGAGAGCTCTCGGGAGGGCCAGTTGGAATGTTCTATGACAGACATGGCAGGATGAAAAGGAAGCAGTTGATGTGAGAATGGATAGAGCCAAATGATGTACAAAAAGCAAAACCAAATGGACATGATGATGTGGTGTATGTAGGAAAGATCTAGAAGATAGAAGAGTCAAAGCTTGTAATCCCAGTTGGGGAGGCTGAGATCGCGAGGATCACAGTTAGAGACTAGCCTAGGCAAGAAGTTACCATGACCCCCTCTAAACAAATAAACCAAGCCCAAGCATGGTGGCAGACATCTGTGATCCCAGCTACAAGAGAGGCATAAGGAGAAGGACTGAAGTCTGGAGTCCCAATCTAAAGCATGTGAGCCTACATGAAAAAAAAAGCTAAAGTGACAGAAGATTAGGAACATGACGAGAATATAAAGCATTTATCTAGCAAGCAGAAGATGCTGAACCAAAACCCTGGGATCACTGAAGAGGAGGAGAAGGAGGACAAAGAAGAGGAGGAGGAGGAGGACAAAGTGGAGGAGGAGGGGGACAAAGAGGAGGAGAAGGAAGAGGAGGAGGAAGGAGGGAGGAGGAGGAAGGAGGGAGGAGGAGGAGGAAAGAGGAGGAAGAAAAAAGGAAGAGGAGGAGGAAGGAGAAGGAGGAAGAGGAGGAATGGGAGGAGGAAGGATGAGAAGGAAGGGGGAAGGAGGGGGTGGAGGTAGAGAAAGTGGGAGGAGCAGGGGAGAAGAGGGAGGAGAGGGATGAAAAAAGAAGAGGAAGGAGGAGGAAGAGGAGGAAGAAAGAAGAGAAGGAAGGGGGGAGAAGGAAGGGAGAAGGAAGGGGTGAGGGGAAGAGAAAGTGGGAAGAGCAAGGGAGAAGGAGGAAGAGGGGTAGAAGGATGAGGGGAAAGGAGGAGGGGAGAAAGAGGGAGGAGAAGGAAGAGGAAGAAACAGGTAGTCTTACTTTAAAAACAAGTTATGGAGAAAAGCAGGTTTGGACAAAAGACTATCTGGCTTAAAGAAGATCCTAGGTTGAATTTTAATTGAGTTCAAAATGCCTAAGAGATGTTTAATCCTGAAGATAAAACAAATCAGCTACTGGCTTTAGCACCATGGAGATGGGTGGTAACTTTGAGGACCCATTGAAGCAATGAGATTTTGTTGAGTAAGTAGGAGGTATAGAAATGGAGCTTAAAGAACCCTTTATTGAAAGGGAAGGTGGCTCAGTGGTAGAGCGCTTGCCTTGCATGCATGAGGCCCTGGGCTCAATTCCTCAGCACCCCATAAGCAAAAAGAAAAAAGCTGGAAGTGGCGCTGTGGCTCAAGTGGTAGAGTGCTAGCCTTGAGCTGAAGAGCTGAGGGACAGCGCCCAGGCCCAGAGTTCAGGTCCCACGACAGGACAAAAAATAAATAAAATAAAATAAAAAATAGCCTGACAAGAGAGAAGTGAAGGAGAGATGTTCAAAAACACAAAGATTTTGAAACCTCAATTAAATACCAACAGAAAGATCCTTTTAGAGATGGTGGTCCTGAATAAAGAGAGAGAAGAGAAAATTATCCATCTACTATAACAGAAAGAAGAAAGAAAGGTAAGCTGAACTCAGAACAAAAAAAGGTTTTATGTTTGAACATCACAAAGAGTAAGAAGTTCCCATCTGAGATAGAAAAAGTCAGATGGGTTTGGGACAGGACAGATCAGAGGTCATAAAGGGGAGAAGGTTGGAGATAGTCATTGTGAAAAATGGGGGAGAAACAGATGACCCTGGAAATAGAATGAGGTGACTTCACTTTAACAGATCAACTGGGGCCAATGATATTAATTTAGAGTAAAAGCAGAATATCCAGAATATCTGACGGCTGTACGTCTAGTCTAGATAATTGTATGCTAGTCACCTTCCCTGTTAAAGGGACCATTAAGGGGACTGGGGAATGGTCCAAATGGTAAAGCAACAACAGGATTCTGAGTTCAAATCCAAGTACCACCAAAGAGAGGGCAGGGGAAGAGAGGGACATAATATATTTTGAGCAATTATGTCAATTATCAATTTAATTCTCACTACATTTTATGTGCTAAGTACTGACTGTAACCACTTTACAAAGAGAGGACCAAAGAGGCTCATTCATTATTGTCTAAAATCAGAGTCAGACCCTCGCTTTACCCCACTATTTGATGTTGCTCCTCCTTTCAAAGAAGGGTTAAACTGTGTATGAAGCTGATTGCACACAGTAACTCCCTGGAAACATCAACCCGGCTGCCTCCAGAAGTTGTCTAAACTTCCCTTTGAAGGTGTGCCCACTCGCAGGATCTCCTTAAGACTGAGAAACTAATCAAACTTCATTATAGCCCTTGACATTATCTACTTTCAAGCAGAAGAGTCTATAGCCTAAGTTCTACCCAATTGTCTCCTTAATGCTAACCTGATTCTCTCCAGAGTGTGACACTTTGCAATCATTTCCTCAATGTAATAAACAATTGGTGTGATGTTTTATTATACTAAGACTTAAGAATAACTGATCATCTCCCTCATTCTTCTGCTTCTACCATCTTCTCTCCCCCTCCAAATAAAGATGAATAATAGATCTTCTGGGAGTTTTGTTTGTTTGTTTTTGTTTTTAAGGAAAAGAGACATTGATAGAAAAAATAAGCTGCACGCTGGTAGCTCACGTCTATAATCCTAGCTACTCAGGAGGCTGAGATCTGAGGATCATGGTTCAAAGCCAACCCTGACAGGAAAGGCCAGGGTTTACCTCCAATAAACCACTCAGAAAACCAGAAGTGGTGCTGTGACTCAAGTGGTAGAGCGCTCGCCTTGAGATGAAGAGCTGAGGGACAGCGCCCAGGCCCAGAGTTCAAGTCAGCCTCATGACCGACAAAAAGCAAAAAACAAGAATCATTGATGTTTTTTTGAATTGCCCACTCTTCGTATCTAGAGTCATAATGGCTGCTGTGGAGGAGCATGAGTAATGGAGGAGTTTCCAGGTAGGTGTTTAGTTAGGTGATGAGCACCTTCATAAGGAAGGAAAGGAATTTCAAATGCTAATACCTCCTGAAGGATTGCTCCCTCATCATTGACATTGAGCCTGACAGACTGACACTTTTGTTTTTATTTTTTTTTAATCACAGGAAACAAAATGAAGACTACTCCATTTTGTACAAGGAACAGCGTTAACACCAAACCCATGGAGAGTCTGCAACTGGATTCTTCTCTCAAGCAATCTACAGAGTTTACCCTCCTTCCAGGTTTCCCAATGGCAAACTTACCCATGAGTTCCAGTAGCTGAAGTAACATCTTGAGATGCTTTGTTCTTGCTACTACATGCATATTGTCAAGTAGCCCTGGTGAACATGCGGTCTCACAGCATTAGAACAACTTTGGGGTTTCCTGGGAACTCAGGCATGAACTTTCTATCCTAATACCCGTAGTTCTGAGATGAGAGAGCAAGAGACCCAGAACAATGGAGTAAGTTATCCAAAGCCACACAGCTCCTTGGCAGCAGGCATGGACTCTCTAACAGGGCTTAGAAACTCCTAGGTGCTTACTAAGAAGACTTATGCTCTAAACAGGGGGTGGCTGGTGAACATGAAAGCCAGAGAGTAATTCATGTCTCTCAAAATGACTCTAAGGAAATTAAAGAGAAAACTTACAAATGGAAAGCACCAGTAAAAGCCAAGTCTGTCTTCCTGACAGAGTACCTAAGAGGGAGAGATGTAAACGTGATCAATGCCAGTTCAATTACAACTGCAAGGCTATGACAGATTAGGACTCTCCCCTCTTTGCCCCGCCCCCCTTCTCTCTCTCTCTCTTTCTCTCTCTCTCTCTCTCTCTCTCTCTCTCTCTCTCTCTCTCTCTCTCTCTCTCTCTCTCTCTGGCACTTTCCCTGAACTCTTTTTCTTGAGACTAGAGTTCTACCATTTGAGTCACAGCTCCACTTCTGGCCTTTTTTTGGTGATTGATTAGAGATGAGAATCTCACGAATTTCCTTCGCCGGGGCTGACTTTGAACCATGATCGTCAGATCTCAGCCTCTGGAGTAGCTAGGATTACAGGCGTGAGCCACTGCTCATATCTCATTTTTAGTTGTGGGCAATGGTCAGAGGAAGGACAACATTTCTCTTCTTCATAAATGGAGCCCATACCTTTTTCTCTTCAAAGCAAAAGGATGCAGAAGTGTCACCCTTGTAACATACATTGCCCAGTAACAGGCAACTCATTCTGACAGGGTAAGGGAGCCTGCAACCTCCATTTTTACTCTTAAAACTAGATTAAATGAATATGAATGTTGAGTGTCTGTGCCAGTACTAGGCTTGAACTCAGGGCCTTATATTCTCTCTTAGCTATTTTCCTCAAGGCTAGCCTTTTACCACTTTGAGTGGTTAATTGGAGATAAGAGTCTCACAGACCTTCCTGCTCAGGTTGGTTTTGCACTATGATTCTCAGATCTCAGCCTCCTAAGTAGTTAGGATTACAAGTGTGACTCACCAGTGTCCAGCCTGAGTATAATTTTTGACATATTAATATATTACTTGTAACCCACAAGGGGGGGGGTCTAGGGAATGGTACTGTGAATATTACATATACACTTACCACATTTGCTTTCCAGTTTATTTTTCCTCTGTGAGAACCAAAGCCACAGTCTTGTTTTCATCCTTTTTCACTTCTTAAGTTTGTTCATGTTGAAACAGCACTTTCCCTGTCCACTGAGAGAATGCTCCCATAAAACGGTTTCAAGATTTCATTGCTTCAAGTCCAAGTTGTGAAATTGTTTATCTCCCTGATGATGGGCCCATCCGTCTTAGTGACGTCCATGCCAAATGCACCAAAGTAAACCACGCCCTGCAAGGCATTGTTAATAGTGCTGGATGAGTCTATGGTTCTAATTTATTATTATTATTATCATTGTCATCATCATCATCATTATTACTTTGAGGAACCCCCATACTATTTCCCATGATGATCTAACGCAGTCACACACCTAGAAGCCAATAGCAGAACAATTCCCAATGCTGGGGAAAGAAAAGAGATTGCTATTTCATGGTACAGACTTTTAGTTAAAGCAAGACAAGAAAGCTGTACAAGTCTGTTCATAACACAGCTCTAGTAGCTAGCATTACTGTAGATCACACACACGAAAACTACTCTTAAGAGGCTCGATCTCAGTTTTGTTCTTTTTATAATCCCATTAAAAAAATAATAATAAATGGCATGACCTGGTGCTCAAGGCAGGAGACAAACAGTGCGTCTATGCATTTGAAAATACCCACAGGGCATCTGTGCTTTAAAACCTTGGCTCAGGTTCATTTGAAGGATTCAAGAAATAAAGTCTTGCTGCTTCCATGAGAGCTTTGCTTAGTCCTGTTTATTTAAGGTCAAAGGCCAGAGCTCTCGGGGTTCACAAGTGTTCTAGATGGTTCTCAGAGACGTTTGTTTTTCGGCAGTGAGGTCACAGGTGGAGCTTTTTCTGCACACACTCTCTAACTGAAAGTCAACCCTGGGAAACAGCTCTAAGAGGAAGAGAATGCAAGCCAGTCTTCTAGAGACAGGGTCTCTGGCTGGACCCAGACTCTGGACCCAGATCCTTCTGTCTCTGAAGCAAAGTTTCTCCCCAACTTCCCCTTCCCGTCCCCTGGCAGGAAGCAGAGGCAGATTGCCCCAAACAGCTTGGGATGGAATTTTAGGATGGAAAATATGTGACTACATCTTGCCCTTTCTCCTCTCTTCCTACAACGGAACAGTTCCATGGCTGAGAATCTGTTCAAATTTCTCTCTGATATTTTCCCCTATGATACTATAAGAACATAGGCTGGATACTGTTGGCTGACACCTGTAATCCTAGATACTCAGAAAACTGGAATTAGAGGATCACCGTTCAAAGTCCACCTGGACAGGAAAGTTCATGAAACTCCAAATAAGTACCAAAAGGCCAAAAGTGGAGCTCTGGCTCAAGTGGTAGATAGAGCACCAGCCTTGAGGGAGAATGTGAGGTCCCAAGTTCAAGCACAAATACAAGTCCACATAAAAAAAGGATGTATTACATGTTTTTATGAAAAATAAAACATAATTTTGCCTGTGACTTAATAAAAACACTCTTATTTTGGTGAAGAACAAAGGACACAGTACTAAACATTTATATTTTTTTCTGCAAGGGCCCTTGTAAGGAGAATAGTTGGGGGGAAAAATGTGATGGGGGCAGGAAGAAGGGAGAAGACACAAGAGGGCTCTATAGAAACTAACACATAATTTTCCAGGAAGTTGATGGCAGTTGATACCCCAGCATTACCATGTTTCTTTCACCAGAGAACTAAATCCTGCCACTTTCTACCACATTTTTCCTATTAATTTGCTTAATGCTAGAAAGCATATGTAAAGGCACACTTGATCTTTTCTCTGAAACCCCAGATCTTAGGAATGAAGAAAAACACAGATCATCATCCCTGAGAAAATTACTCTATTTTTGTGCATGTTTCATAATCAGGGTTGTAAATCTCACATTGAATTCTTTTCTTTTCTTTTCTTTCTTTCTTTCTTTTTTTTTTTTTTTTTTTTTTTTTTGGAGACAAGGTCTTCTGGCTGGCCTCAAACTCAAGATCCTCCTGCCTCAGCTCCTGAGGGCTGGGATTACAAATGTGAGTGCCACCATGCCTGGCTTCACTCTTATTAGTAGTTATTTTAATGAGAATAAGAAAGCTCTGTTGTGTCTTTACTGTGTCTTTACATGTGTCTTTACTGACACATGGGACAGCAGTCCACTGTCACGCTGCAGTTAAATATCTGACCACCTCCCACTACCCTCTTTCCTCCCAGGAAGGACCCTTGAGTTTGGATTAACTGAGCCTCTCTTACCAGTAGGGTTTGAGCTTCTGGTCTCAGGCAGATACCAAGCCCGAGTCCCAGTTTTACTGAGGAACACTGGGAAGAACTTTTTGCATTGGTGAAGTTGAGGTAATGATACATGCTTAAAAGAAGTGTGTTTAGGCTCCAGGAAAGTGTATCAAAGCGCAGAGACTCAGGAGGCTGAGATAGGAAGATCAAGGTGTAAAGACAGCCCATGGAAGATACATTCATCAGACTCTTATCTCCAATTCCAGGGAAGGAAGGAAGGAAGGAAGGAAGGAAGGAAGGAAGGAAGGAAGGAAGGAAGGAAGGAAGGAAGGAAGGAAGGAAGGAAGGAAGGAAGGAAGGAAGGAAGGAAGGAAGGAAGGAAGGAAGGAAACCCTAAAACTGGATGTGTGACTTAGGTAATAAAATAATAAAATACCGGCATGAGTGAAAAGTCCATGAGTGAGAATCCTTGAGTTCAAACCCCAGTACAGGCCCAGAAGGAAAAACAACACAAAACAAAAACACTGTAACAACACAACTGAAGGCTAGCACACTATCTGGGTGAGAGTTGTGCACTGCAGAAGTAGTTTTCTAATAGGAAAGAACTCTCAGAAGACATCTGTCCTAACTCAGGCTATGTGTTTTCCAGGGCAAAGGAGGTGGTGAAATGTAGCATGCAGACTCTTAGGAGGCCGTATGGAAATAGAGCTTTAAGAATAAGCACAGCTCTACCTGCCTTTATGCATGAGCAGCATCTGAGCTCCTGAATTAGGCTGTCACGTTGATCTACGTTTTGCAACTTCCTTCCTGTGCTCTCAGCTTCTCTGCCAAAGGTGGATAATAATATCACATTCTTTGTAGGGCTGTGGAGGGGTGGCGTGAATTGGTCCGTGTGAGGCACATAGACAGTGATATATGACGTGTGCCAGGACATGGCAGGACATAAGCTAAAGGACAGCAAATATCTTTGCTTTCCACCTCTAGAAAGAAGGACAATGGCTGGCTCATAAGGTCTCAAACATCCACTCAATGAATGAATGAATGAATACACCTCTCATCTCAACTACAAGCCCGGTGTGGTGGTTCCAGAGCTATGAACCCCAGCAGGAGCAAGCTGGCCCCTTGGCCTGGAGAAACACAGGACATTCTATCTGAAAGACCAGCCCAAAGCAACAAGAGCTGGCCATGAGGACTGGCAGTAACACTTGACTTAGTAAACTTAAGGCCCTGAGTTCATACCCCAGCACCATTTAAAAAAAAAAGGAAGAAAAACAAAATAAAATAAAGGTGACAATGATAAATGTATTCATCAGAGAGGCTCACGGGCCACTGTGTGTCTGGGCCCACCAAGTGTGCTCTCCACTAGCGTGCCTGGGCTGCGGAACTTCAAGGTGACCTGAAGGCGCGCACCTGCGCGTGCTGTACCTTCCCCAGAGCCCCTTTCTGCACCCTGGGGCTCGGGGTACCCCCAAACCACCGTGCACGGCACCGTTTGCACCCCCACTCCTCTCGCTCTGTCTTGCTCCATGTGCCCTAGGGGCTGGCCGAGGCTGGGTGGGACTGGATGGAGCTGACCAGGGCTGGAGGAGGCTGGATGGAGCTGACCAGGGCTGGAGGAGGCTAGATGGAGCTGACCAGGGCTGGATGAGGCTGGATGGAGCTGACCAGGGCTGGAGGGGGCTAGATGGAGCTGACCAGGGCTGGAGGGGGCTGGATGGAGCTGACCAGGGCTGGAGGGGGCTGGATGGGGCTGACCAGGGCTGGAGGGGGCTGGATGGAGCTGACCAGGGCTGGATGGGGCTGGATGGAGCTGACCAGGGCTGGAGGGGGCTGGATGGAGCTGACCAGGGCTGGAGGGGGCTGGATGGAGCTGACCAGGGCTGGATGGGGCTGGACGGAGCTGACCAGGGGTGGATGGGCCGATCAGGGCTAGATGGGGCTGGGTCGTGGCGGGCGAGGGGTCGGGGAGCTGCAGCAGCTTCCCGCAAACTGCAGGCTGGGCGGCTGCGGGCGGAGTCAGCAGATTTGTGCAACTGTTTCCGAGCGCTCCCGGCCCGCGGCGCCCGCCCGCCCGCGACCGCAATCTATTAGCTCCAGCCGCTCGCGCGCGGCGCAGCCCAGCCGCAGCTTCCGGCTCTCGGCGCGCCGCCTGCGGAGCCGCGGGCCCGGGCTGGGCCGGGGGCACCGGGGGCCGGGCCCCGCCGCCCCCTCCGCCGGCGCGGCCCCGGCTCCTAGGACGCTCGCCCCTCGGCAGACGGCCGTCGCGTTGGAACGGCTCGTGGGCAGGGGCCTCGCAGACCGCCCCGGGGCCCGGGGCGCTAGCCGGGCGCCACGGAGTGCTGGGCCCCCGGCCGCGCCATCCAGTCTAGGAGACGCCGTTCCTCCCGGTGCCCTCGGGTGTGTAGTTGTTGGAAGGCGCTAGGATTCTCATCCGCACTCTGTTCCTCCCTCCATCCCTCCCTTCTTCCCTCCATCCCTCCCTCCTCGCCTTCTTCCTTCCCTCCCTCCCTCCTTCCCTTCTTCCTTCCTTCCCTCCATCCCTCCCTCCTCGCCTTCTTCCTTCCTTCCCTCCCTCTCTCCTCCCCTACTTCCATCCCTCCCCCTCCCCTTTTTCCTTCCCTCCCTCCATCCCCCCTCCAATCTCCTTCCCTAGCCTTCCCTCTCTCCATCCCTGCCTCTCTTCTTCTGTCCCTCCCTCTCTTCTTTGCTGACGGTGTTCAGTCCTCCTCCTCCCTCTCCCCCTCCTCCTCATTCTTCTTTCTCCTCCTCCTTATCCTCTTCCTCTTCCTCCTCCTCTTCCTCCCCCTCCCTCCTCCTCCTCTTCCTCCTCCTCTTTCTCTCCCCCCCATCCCCACCCCGCTCCTGCTCCCAGTGCAAACCTTGCACCATAATACCGGGAAGATTTTGAAATAGAAGCTTTTGGATGGAAATCATCATCTCTCCTGACAAAGAGGAATCTTTCTTTTGACAAACCTCCAGTGCCTTTTCCATGGCTTGGGGGGTGGGGGTGGGGGGTGGAGGGCGCTGCAGGAAGGGCTGCAGGGGGGGGCAGAGGCCTGCTGGGGGGTGGGGCTGCCTGTCCTCCTCACCTGTTCAAAGGAGCTGGAAAGGGGGGGGGGCGGGGAGCAGCTAAGTCATCACTTTTGGATGTGTGTCAGTTGTAACTACAAAGACAACCAAAAGGAGGTCTTATCCGTGTGTGTGTGTGTGTGTGTGTGTGTGTGTGCAGGCGCGTGTGTGCGTGCATTTTTGTTAGCTTCAGTTGAGAACAGCAGGTAGAAGTTGTACTTGGGTTTTACTTTGTGCATGGTGGGAAGCTATAAATACAGTGGGGTGGCTTTGGGTTGTGCTACCTGCTGCTCTGGCCTGGTGCCCACAATCCAGGGGGGCTCTGACTCCCACATCAACATTCATAGCTCAGGCCCCACCCCCGCACTTACTTTCCACAACCAGCGAATAAGAAAGAAGAGATGCTCTTCGCCTGGTGCCTCGGGTGTGTGTGTGCGTGTGTTGTTATTTTTGTTTTAACTTTGAGTTGGAGATGTATGTCACCCACACTGTCAACTTGGGATGCAAGGCCCGAGCACCCTGAGAAGCACTTCAGGGTATTTATAGAAGAAAGGAGAGAGGAAACAGCTTCCTTTGGTGTTCTTACTCGGTTGTGTCTAAAAACACACGCTAACTTTCATGTTTTGGAACGAATCGCGAATAGTCTAAAGTCATTTTTCTATTGCTTATGTGGTCTTTCTCTAAGAGGCTGTTTTCTACGAACTGCCTTTCCTTCCTACAGCCAGTTGGTATAGAAAATGGTTTTTGCTTTTAGTAAATAACACTCCCAGTATCTAAAAGTGTGCTTCTATTTCTAGCGATACCATTAACTCGTTGTGTGGGCAGGAAGAATCACTAGAAATCTTCCGTTTCCTGGGCCAGGGAATGCAATGGTCCTTCCATCCCCCCAAAATTACTCCTCAAGACACTGGTTAATTTAGTGACAATTAACTATGTAAGGTCTTATTTACTTTATGTATCTACACTTTTATCTACTTAAGACAAGGTTTCACTTGAACCCAAATCCCACCTCTCTCCTCAGTCTCCTGAATGCTGGAATTTCAAGCATTGACCACCACTCCAGTTTTTAGCTCTTTTATACAATAGAAAGAAGACAGATTTCTGGTCCATATCTCTCTCAACTTGTCCAAATGGAAGCATACTAAGCGAAGAAGGTAAGCCTCTCCCAACACACACACACACACACACACACACACACACACGCACACATGCACACATGCACACACAAAAAAACACACATGCTTTATTTTAATCCTTCCCTTGGCAACATTAACATTCCCCATATCTGTCTCCACTGAAATGAATATTTACGTGTCCAAAGCTACATTACACAAGCTGTTCTGTGCTATCTCTGAAGCTGAGAATGCAGACTGAGGTCAGTTGAGGCTTTGGCCACGTACACAGAACTTTAATTCTTCTGTGTCCACCAGTCCACTGTCCAACAGTACAGCCAAGGAAGTACAGCAAGAGAAGAGAGTAAAGGTACAAGGGGTACTATTTCCCCCAAGTAGGCTACATTTTGTTACTCAAGATGATGTTGGCGAAGCTCCTGAACCAGAGTAAGTGTTCAAGACACAGTAACTTTTTTTACTTATGGTGTTGTGCCAGTCCTGGGGCTTGCACTCAGGGCCAGGAATCCTTCTGACCTTTGTTTGCTCCAGGCTAGTGCTCTACCACTTGAGCCACAGCTTCACTTCTAGCTTTCCAGAAAAGAATCTCATGGACTTTTCTGCCCTTGGCTGGCTTCCAGCCGTGATCCTCAGATCTCATCATGCTGAGTAGCTAAGATTACAGGCGTGAGCCACTGGTGGCCAGCTGACATGGTTGTTTTTATTGCTCCAACTTCTAGAATTTTCTGCCAACCTTCAGCAAGTTGGCTAGGGTAATTAGAATCCCAAAGACACTATCACAGCTTTTCCTTTGCATGAACATTGATTGAATATATCCGTAATGACGTGGTCAAACGAATCCCACATTCGCAGATAAAAGGGCCTCCCTTCATAGTTTGCTTTATTTGCCAGAGGTTTAAATACAATTATTAAATTAATAGACTCCTAGTTAGGATCCTACAGAAGAAAAAGAAGCTAAAAATAGGCAACCTGACATCTAAATAATTTTAGAGTGATTACATTTGGAAACCCTACCTGACAACTGCCCTAGAAATTTCAAGATGTTGAAAAATTAACAATTATTCCACCATCACTCGCCTGATGTGTCCCATTTTTTTTCTTTTTTGACATGTCCTTAACATACCCCGTACACAGCAGTCTTGACAATTAATTAACTAACCTCCACAAATCCTCTGAGGTAGATGGATGAAAAGCAGTTTGCAGCTTTATCTTCCCTTTACAGGGAACTAAAAACAGAAAGGTTATGACTTATTCCAAAGTCACACAGCAAGCTTTCAGAAGAGCTGGGATGGGAACCAAAGAACCCTGTCTCAAGCCAAAACCAGTGCAACTCTAAGCCTCAGGGAATAGTCTTGACTTAGACCAAAATTCAGTTTTAGTTATAGAGCCCCAGTTCAGTTTGCTGATACTTCCTAGAGGGAATAACCTTGCAGAGAGTTGGCCAAGAAAAAAAAGAAATAGAATTGAATTCAATGTAATTGAAAAGAGGAAAGGACACGGAAGATCGTCAATAAAGAATCTTTCATTCACACAGCCAAACTGTCAACCAGTCACTGTAATGTGGCCTTGCCAGGACAATGACTACAGAAATACCCTCAGAGTAGGGAAATGTTAGGTTCCCGGGACTGTCAGAGAATAACAAAGACTTCCATAAACAAGGCCAATGTGTCCAGGATCCACTCAAGGCTGGGGTAAAGTCAGTTTCTACGTTCAAACTCTTGCCGTATTTTTGGCTACCGCATAGAATACCATAGAATTCTCTGCTCAGGCCCCCATGTCATAATGTCACTTTGGGTAATGATGTATGATTTCCTGTCCTTTTGTATTTTGTATTCCATTGTCGGCCTTTTCCCATATGATTCCCAAGTTGTGCTACGTCTTGCATTCCTACATGGTGCTAAAATACAGACCCTGTTTCAAATGCCTCACGGTTACGATATAGTCTCCATAAAAGTCATTGCTCTGAGGAAACAATAATACAACGAATTATTGCAGAATACAATCTGGAAAGATACCTACTGGCTAAAAGCATGCATTGTTCAATTATGTGCGCTTGGTAAATAGGCTAAGCCACCACAATGTCACTTGCAGACATTATGCTAATCTTCTGACATATAAATGGCCTCCCAAATGGGAGAGCCACGCGTAGGGTCTCACTCGGCCATCTCCATGCATAAAAAACACAAAATTGCGGGCTGGGAAGGTGCCTCAGTGGTAGAGCGCTTGCCTTGCATGCATGAGGCCCTGGGTTCGATTCCTCAGCACCACATAAGCAAAAAGAAAAAAGCCAGAAGTGGTGCTAAGGCTCAAGTGGTAGAGCACTAGCCTTGAGCTGAAGAGCTGAGGGACAGTGCCCAGGCTTAGAGTTCAGGCCCCACGACTGGACCCAAAAAAAAAAAAAAAAACCACACACACACACACACGATTGCCTGATGATGCTACAGCTTATTATTTTCCTGCCTATTGGAAACTGTGCTTCAGGTCACCTTTAAAAATGTGTAGGGGCCAAGCAGTAGTGGTTTACCCCTAATCCTAGCTACTTAGGGAGACTGAGATGTGAAGAACAAGGTTCGAAGCCAGCCTGGGCAGGAAGGCCTGTGAAACTCTTATTTCCAAGTAACCAACCAAAAGCCAGAAGTAGATCCATGGTTCAAATGATAGAAGGCCAGCCTTTCATGAAGAAGCTAAAGCACAATCAGCAGGACCTGAGTGCAAATTCTAGTACTGACACAAAGAAAAAAAATTGTAGGGAAGTTCTTTATTTTTTTTTCCAAAAATCATTTCCTACTTGAATGGGTCCACAAAGTCTGTCAATATGTACTGGGAAATAAGGCATGTCTTTTTCTTTTCTCTCTGGAAGAAAGTGGTTTTGAGTCAACTTCTATGAGTAGCAACTACAGTTGATTATGGAAGACTGTTTTGTGGAGTTCCAGCCAAATAAGAGGGGCATGCATTGGAAGCTAAATGCTTAAATGCTATGCAACTGAAGGATGGCACAAAGGCCAAATCAAAACCAAAATTTTAGTGAAAATGGAAGCAGGTAACCTGGGGGGCAAAGTGGGGGTGCTGGGGAGGTGGGGGGAGGTAGGGGAAAATGATGGAAAGGGGGATGTTGATCAAGATGCATTGCAGCCATCCATTGCTACGTGGAATTAAAACTCCTTTGTGCAAGTAAATAAAGGTAATTGAAATTGCTTTTAATTTAAAAAGGAAAAATAAAAGCAAACCAAAACCAAGCTGTTGTTTCCTGATTTTCATTATTTGGTAAACTTTTAAATTTCTCAAAAGGCTTCATTTAGATAGCCAGTAGTGCAAATTTTTCGGATCAAACAGGGTAAGTTTAATACAATTGGTTCTATTTCTCTCTCATTTCTTAGAAAATGGTGCAGATCCATGTAAGAAAACCAGGCCAGAGGAATCAACATTAGCTCCTCACTGTTTTTTTTGTTTTTGTTTTTGTTTTATTTCTTGTTTTTGTTTTTGCTAGTCGTGGGGCCTGAACTCTGGGTCTGGGCACTGTCCCTCAGCTCTTCAGCTCAAGGCTAGCGCTCTACCACTTGAGCCACAGAGCCACTTCTGGCTTTTTCTGCTTATGTGGTGCTGAGGAATGGAACCCAGGGCCTCATGCATGCAAGGCAAGCACTTTACCACTGAGCCACCTTCCCAGCCTCTGTAGTATTTTTTTGTTTTGTTTTGTTTTTGCCGGCCACCTTCCCAGCCTCTGGAGTATTTTTTTGTTTTGTTTTGTTTCTGCCAGTTGTGGAGCCTGAACCCTGGGCCTGGGCACTGTCCCTCAGCTCTTCAGCTCAAGGCTAGCACTCTACCACTTGAGCCTCAGTGTCACTTCTGGATTTTTCTGCTTATGTGGTACTGAGGAATCAAACCCAGGGTCTTATGCATGCAAGGCTAGCACTCTACCACTGAGCCGTCTTCCCAGCCCCCTCCTCATTGGGCTTTTAAAGCATTGTCTAGGTACTGGAATCAATAAAAAATGAAGGGAGTCCAGGCAGGTGTGAAGGCAGAATCAGGAGGACTCAAATTCAAGGTCTATAGGGAAACCCTGCCTCAAAATAAGTAAATAAACAAATAAATAATTTTATTGGAGCCCAAGAGACTAGGTTTAGAAAGACTGCTAGTTAGCCAGGATCTTGGCTTGTAAACCACATATTTATGAGTGATCAGATACTAGATGGTATGAACGGACCTATCTATTGCTTTATAATAGATTGTTATAATTATAAACTCTGTAACTTTTATAGGATGACTGTCCTTTAAAAAAAAATAAGGCCTAACCTCTGAGGGATATCCTTAATCACTTCTTGTTTATTACCCAACCTTTTGATGAAACAAGTGATTGTATTTGGCATTATTTTTCCTGGCTCCCATTATATTTTTTTATTTAACTCCATTACTGCCTCTAATTGTAGTACAGTCCCTCTTACAGCAAGCAGCCTGCTGGCTAATATATACCCCTTGTATCTGTCCAAATAACTTAAAAGGTGGAAAACTTCCATTGTAAATTGATTACTTTTTAAATTACACCAAAGAAGGAAGCTGCATTCAAAGAGGAAGTACTGTCTGATTTATTTCCCCCCCCCCCAATCACAATATCCCCGGCCTTTACAGCTCTGCATCTCATCTAGCACTCGTCCAATTCTCCTTTTTCAAGACTGGCACCAATAAAAAGAGAGCTTATGGAACAACAGGTTAGGGAGAAGGAGGAGGAGGGAGGGAGAGGAGGAAAGAGTGTAACGTGGAGGGAAAATTGGAGCCAGTGATGTTGGCCACAATCACAACAGATAAATCATAAGGTAAACTTCAGACAGGATGTCAATAACCAAATAAGAATTCTAAGAAAGGAGACGATCTACTTTTTGGGGAGCTTGATCCTGAAGCGGTTGGGTATTCCCCACTTGGCAGTTCATTTCGTGGCTGTCTATACTCTGGCACGCTGCAAACACCTGTTGAAACCACACTTCTCACTTCTCAGCAGCTAGAACCACATGCTGTGACTGTGTACCTGAAGTGACTTCAGATAAGAGCTTGGGGACACTGTGGCATGCATGTGCAGGGGTGGAGGATAAAATATTTTTGAGACCATATCGAGAAGAGAGAGAGAGAGAGAGAGAGAGAGAGAGAGAGAGAGAGAGAGAGAGAGAGAGAGAGAGAGAGAGAGAGAGAGAGAGAGAACTAATTCCTAAATGATAGATTCACAACTCTTACTCATTTTGAAAACAGTAAGATGGCTTTCCTCTGAAGGATACCATTTGACTGATCAAAGTATTAAGTCACTCATTTTTTTCCTGTTTTAATTATGTAACTCAAGGCAAAACAAAGCAACAATAACAACAACAAAAACCCCAAGATTCTTTTGTGAGGGTAGAAATAATAGAAGACAGTGAACAAATCAAATAGGAAACTTTTAATAGATGAAGTACAGCCAATTGATTTTTTTTCTGGGCTCTACCATCAAATTAATGGTGTTTTTTTTAGTGCCCATAAATCAATATTCTGCGTATACACATGCACACCCATCTAACACATTCCGATGGCTTATCTGTCAACCATTATCCATACATCAGTATTTTATCTGCATCCAAAGCTTAAAACATTGATATAAATGATCCCCATGGAACATCTGAAGAGTTATAAAATTTCATCGTTTAAGATTTAATTACGTGGGGGGGGCAGGGGGAGGATGGGAAGGGATGGGAAGGGGAAACAAAGGAGGAGGCTACAATGCTTAATAAGAAATGTACTCATTATCTTGCCCATGTAATTGTAACCCCCCCTGTACAGTATTTTCACAATAAAAAAAAGATTTAACTAGGATACAAAGTCTACAAATGACAGGAATGATTTTTCAAATGATTTATTGTAAAATAGTATGTATGATCATACTCCTATGTCTGATTGGGGGATAAGTAAAATACCACCCAGTTAAGAAACTAAAAAGCCTATTGTCAGTTCAACAAAAAAAATCTGAAATCATTCCTAGGAAGAATTCATTAAAAACTGAATATAAAGTCTAGGGAGATTCTGTGCATAATTTATATATACCTCATTATATAACTTGCATATATTTTATACATTGTACATGCATATCAGTAGCATGTGAATCAGAAACTCATTCACCCCAAAACCATATACCTTAAATAAGCTGGACTAAGTGGTTCACAACTATAATCCTAGCTACTCAAGAAACTGATGATCAAGGTTCAAAGTCAACCTGGGTGGAGAAATCTGAGAGATTCTAGTCTCCAATTAACCAGCAAAAAGTCCAAAGTAGAGGCATAGCCAGGATTGGAGGTGCAAGTCGGGGTAAGAAAGCATGATACCCTCAGTTCAAGTCCCAGTGCTGGCAACCCCCCCCCACACACACACACACAGTACAGAGCTTAAATGAATCTATAGACAGTACCAACAAAAGATTCCTCTTCTCTGATGATTAATCTAAGGTCAGGTCAGAGAACTAGAGTTGCTTGTCTATTGAAAGAAGGAAGCTTGGTAGACATCTTGAAATCACTGTAGGCCCCTGCAACATCATTGTGTGGGAAATGGGATGAGAAACTGGAAAGCCAGTCTAGGTGGATGTCATTCTTTGAACACTTAACTAACTTTGCTATGTAGACAAAATTAAGACTGAAAATATGACACTGCTTTTTTTTTTTTTTTAATTGCAGGAACTCCCATAAGCGTTTCATTCGTGGTCTTGATTCAGTTTGTCGTAAAGTCTCAGGAGACCCCTGCCAACGCGAGATTTGACTGTGTGAGGATCACATGCCTTATCTGCTTTCCACTTGCTTTTAGGTTAAGTGACTTCTACTGTCCTTTATCTTAAAGTTCTGGCTTAACTGCTCTTACTGACCCAGTGCCAAAAATGTAAATGTATCCCTATTAGAATTTGTACCAAAAGCACAAACAGAACTTTTACAGGCTCAAAAATCCATCTTTCTGCTTCATCAAGGAGAGAAACGTTAGCTCCCTTCTAGGTCTACCAACCTTGGTCTCTTTCACACACAGCTTTCATAGCCAACTTTCCCACGGAGATGTCTCTCGAGCAGAGACTGCAAATCATACCCACAGACACCTCATGGCTACACGGACTCACTGCCAACACAGAATGGTTTATGGCTTCAGACTTTGAACAAGGCCTGCAAAATAGCCCCTGACAAACTTATCACCAGAAACTGCTGGCCACCCCAGCACGTGAACCAGCAAAATGGAAATCTGTCTGTTTTCCTTTCTCTGGGGGCATTTCGAGTTATTAGGCAATACTGCCTGCTTCCTTCCTTCTACCCAGGCGGTATTGTGAACAAACAATGAGAATTCAGCTTTCTATTCGTGTTTGGATTTTACCATTGTGTGTCTTTCTGTATTACTTGCCTGCCTGGCACCAGCGAGGTGTAAGATCTCATGTGTTGCTGGATGCAGTGTGGCTCTAGTTACCTGAGCACAGGAAAACACAAGGGGTGGGGGCAGCCTCTATTTCTAAGCCTATTGAAGGACATTTTACTCCTTGTAGCTTAGCAAGTCTCTCTCCATTCACCTCCTTCATTGTTCACACTGAAAAAAAATTATTTTGACTTTATCCTAAAATGACATACTTTGCTGTACAAAGTCCATCATGGGGAAAATATATATATATATATATATATATATATATATATATATATGCATTCGTTGTAACTTTTATACATACAGAAAGGAGTTCAATAAATGGATTTAATGCTTACTCAAAATTTAAGAATCCATTAGGAAGTGCAGTTTTACTATGTCAGTACGATACATTTCAGACTGTAATCATACCCTTTCCCAATCCCATTTAAAGTAAACCATTTATTTTTTCTACTTTTCCCACAAGTGCCTTAATGTAGAATTTGGATACCTTTCAGAAGAGACCTGTGAGGTAATGCATTGGAGAGACATAACAATATTTATAAAGTTGGGGAGGGAGGGAAATCTCTTTTGCTAAATGAATAGGCAAAATAATTTCAGCTTTGGCAGAAAGGGATAATAATATTGATATGGAATTTGGTCGTTTCCTGTGATTTTTATAACAGATGTGAGGAATGAGTTCTTGTTATGGTAGTGCTAAAAAAAAAGAATCATATTGTTTTCATTTGTTCAATATTGCCTTTTTCCTTTGGTAAGACAGTATAAATTTTAATTAAATAGATGAATGAAAAAGATTAACATTTGTTCTTGTTTTCCATGTGGTTTTAACATTCATGAAACAAAAAGTTTTTTTAAAAAAAGTAAATAAATAAAAATAAAGGAGCTTGATTAGACAGTCAGATTCTCTGCTTATCTGTTTCCAAGTTTAGAGAAGGAGTCCGAATTCTCCTGTATCACACATGGGTATCAACCTCCAATAATAGAAAAGCTAGTTTTAGGCTCTGGCTCATCCAGTTCCTGGGCTACATGAGGTAGAAACTGCAATGTGAACACCTGTGGGTGAGGAGCTCACCTTGAGATAACCAGCTCATTTCACACAAACCATTGTCCGGCCATCAGATGGTAATTACTTTCAGTCCCCATCCGTCTCACCTGGAGTCCCGCCAGTGGGTTGTGGGTGGAAGGGCCTGGATCACATTTCCATTCATCTGAGCCATCCAGTCTCCTTGCTTGTTTTCAATTACATTGACATGGTGGCTTTGGCACATAGTAAGTAAATAGCAACATATTCAAAGAGAAAGGTCTGAAAGCCAATATCTGAAATATACTCTGGAGGTTTCAGTGAGTACAATGAAATTGGCACTAAAATCCTGGCATTCTGACCCAAAGTCATAAAATACAATTAATTAAGTTAATTGTGGTGGATTTGTAGAATATTTCATGAAAGCCAAATGCGGCAGATGAAAGGCTAGAAAGCAATGGAAACTTTACTGGATTTCCTGCAAAGTAAATAATTAGTAAATTAACTAAATTATTAACTGGACCAGAAAAGTAGGGGATTGAAAGAATTGATGAAAATCATTTTTACTGTTTAAACACTCATGGAGTTGTTGTTTTTTTTAAAGAAAAAGAAAAAACACTCAGATCAACCTGATATTCTATACTATTCCAGAATTTTAAGATGATTTAAAAAACTCCCTATTCTTAACCCACTCCCTGAAAATTTTTACATAAAGATCAACATTGATAATGTTGACTGTTCTTGTTTGTAGTAGAAATGGCCCAAAACAAAAACAAAAACAAAGCCTGCTTTTAAATGACATAACCTTATGTTAAATTAAGTATAGTGGTCATATCAGATCTTCTCCTCATCCTTAATGATAGTCCCTCACCCACCCAGTGGCAAGTCATACTTCCACACCCACCCCCCCATATACCCATTGCTTTTCACCTTCTTTTCTTGTGCCTCCCAGTAAATGAAAACAAAACAAAACAAAGTTTTCAAAACGCATAACCATGTTATTCTGGCTTTGTTTTGCCATACCAAACAAAGCGTTTTCTCTGAGATATAAAGAATTGCTTCCTGACTTTGTAAAGTCTTTTGGAGAAGTTAATTAAATATTGCAGTAAATATTTATTCAAAACTAATGTGCAAGTGTTCAGCGAGGATAGGAACCAACCATACGAAGACATGACAACATCAGCTGTGCGCTTCAGAAGTTGAAATCCCAAGCAACAAAGACTGTTTTGATATTTATAGAGAAAATAAATAAATCTCCTTAAATACCACGGGTGCGATAACAGAATTCCAAAAGGGATGGAGCAGAACTATAAAGGAACAAACAGTTAATTTGGGGCGGGGGCGAGGGGCGTATTGGAAATATGTCATTCAAATAAGTAGTTCAAATTGAGGTCACTTGAGATAGATCTTGGAGGCAAAGTGAAGTAGAAGAGTGCATGAAGACCCAGAGGCAGGAAATTCATAGTGGGTTTAGCTGGTAGTCAGGGTTTGAAAGAGGCCACAGCAGAAATAAGGCTGGAAGGTTGTGAGGATCTGGTCTGCTCCACTACAAAGCTGATGCTTCTCCTAATGTGTTACAAAACTTTCAGCTGGAAAATTCTGTGGGAGATCATTGCAATGACCTAGATAATGAGGGCCTGAAAGAAAGTTATCACAATGAGGCCGCAAGGAGCTGGAAAAGGAGAGATGTGGTCGCTGATTAGACACCATCCAACAAAAGTTGTATATATAAAATTATGTATATAAAAGGCATGCATAAAAAGTAGGTGGGTGCCTACTAATGTGGGTGCCTACCCTTTTGCTCATGTGAAACTTAGGCAGAGAGGCTGCTAGCCTTCAGAGTTTGTATTCCCTGGTAGAGACAGACAACAGAATGTAGGAGTCAGATGATATGAATGTGATCCTGACTCCCCCATTGTATAGTTTAGCAGGACTCTTTGTACCTCAGTTTTCTTATATGCCAAATGGGGAAGTAATGACACACATTTTACAGAACTGCCTGGTACCTTATAGGCATTCATTAAATAGAACCTTTAAAAGGAGGGCAATGATGTCTTTTTCTAATTAACTGTAAGACAGAGAATGCTAGGAAATAATAGGAGCAACTGATAGCCACTCTAGCAAGCAGGAATTGCAGAGAAGGTGGCTATTCAGAGTTTGTGTATCACACAGTCCATAAGGTGAAGCACCACAAACAGTCTCTATGCTCTTTGGTGATAACCACAAACCAAAGAGAAGTCCTCACATGGCACAGGGTGCAAACAGCAGCTGGCAACTACACAAAGCTCTCGGTCTCACCCACATTGAACACTCACCCCGCAACGGCACCATCTTCCAACACTGGTAACACGTTGTGCAAAAACATTCATGGAGAACACAGTAACCTTCATTCCAGCCTACTGCACACTTAGGATGACACTTTTTATTTCACAAGTAAATGTCTCCTTTAAATGGAGAATGATCACCGTGCATTAATTGGGTGTAGACGCAGGGGATGAATTAGAGACGGTATAGCTTGCAAGTGTAAATTTGCATATTTAAACATATACAGATTTCATGATATGTATCAATTGGGAAAATGTTGTACAGGATGTAATTAGAGCTCATATGAAGGCTTCTACCTAAAATATAAGACCGTTGTTCATGAATCAACACATTTTTAAGCTTAAAGTTACATGTACTAAGTACCAAATACTGATGCTAGTCCACAGTATTATGGGAACTCAAGGACAGAGCTAGCTGGGAGTCAGGAAGATAAAAAATGGTGATGTTGGGGCTGGGAAGGTGGCTCAGTGGTAGAGCGCTTGCCTTGCATGCATGAGGCCCTGGGTTCGATTCCTCAGCACCACATAAGCAAAAAGAAAAAAGCCGGAAGTGGCGCTGTGGCTCAAGTGGTAGAGCGCTAGCCTTGAGCTGAAGAGCTGAGGGACAGCGCCCAGGCCCAGAGTTCAGATCCCACGACCGGACCCAAAAAAAAAAAAAAAATGGTAATGTTTATCCTAGGCCATGAACATAGCTTCGACATATGTAAGAAGAGGAAATGAATAAATAATAATACTTTTGTGGCATCTATTATAATCTTTCTCTATTTTACTCAACTTCTCATGGAAGAAATAAAACTTTTCCATTACAGAAGTAGACATTTAGATAACATCACACAAAAAAAACCTTCTGTCTTCAAATGTTTTCAAATGTTGTCTCTATGCTAGGTACTATGTTGAACACTTTCTCTGAATTTCCTTACTCAATTCTCATAATAAGGTAAGTAGGGAGTAATCTCTTCCAGAGCTGAGGAAACAGGATTTAGATGGTACCTCTAGCCACAAGGCTTGACTTTCAATCCCCACACATTGACAAAGCTTTTTTCAGACACAACGTGTGTCACAATGCATTCAGCACATAGGACCAATCACTGGTCACATACCACACATATGCTAAGTACAAGAAACAAAAAGATGTAAGAACACGTTGTTGACCTGACTCCCTAATGACCCCTCCCCCCCAATGGATGTATTTTTACAGTACAGGTTGAGAAGTCACTAACACATGGTGCACTGATCCCTTCCTTGGAGTGGGAGATGACAGAGAAAAGTTTCTAGAAGCGACCATCAAAGAGTTCTTTTACAGGAAAAAGAAGACTCACTGGGCAAAAATAGACTACGTAGGAACAGAGAATCCCATATACAAAGTAAAAGAATTTAGAGAACACAGGTGCACCCAGGGAAATACCAAGTCATCTTAAATGGCTGAATATTACTTAAAAATCAAATGCAAGAGTTGGAGGAGTAGCTCAAATGACAGAGCACTGGCCTGCCAACCTCAGTGTTCCAAGCTCATTCACAGCCCTGCCCAAAGCCGCACACAACTAATTATTCTGCTTATTTGGCTCTGGCTCCATACTTAATTTATTTTAAATCAACATTGGTTGATTAAAAAAAAAAACTTAGTAGCTGAGGGTATAGCTCAGGAGGTAGAATGCTTTCCCAGCAAGCACAATGCCCTGGATTAATATTTTACATGATTCCTTCTTAGACAACGTAGGTCTGGATCATTCTTCTGTTTGTTTTTACTTTTTATTTTTTTTCTGTCAGTCGTGGGGCTTGAACTCTGGGCCTGGGCGCTGTTCCTCAGTTCTTTAGCTCAAGGCTAGCACTCTACCACTTGGGTCGCAGTGACACTTGGATCATTCATCTGTTACACATGTCCAATAGGTTCACATCTCAGCACACATTTACATATCTGATATTGTAACAATGTCATTTTGCTCCAAATAAACGAATCCATGCAGCTCAAATGATAGCAATGAGAATCAACGGGGACTGGTTGCTTCAAGTCTTCCATAGTGGCTAGACATCACAATTTAGAGGACAGGACTAAAGGTCTGCCCATCCTTACCATTGGCCTTCCCTCTACCTCTTTCCTCCCTAACTTCCCATTCACTTCAAGACATTCCTAGAATTTTACACAGACAAAACAGTTTCTGCTCCTTATGAAAACAACTCGCCTACAAACCCAACTCCAGTGTTTTGGAATCTCCCAAGATCTTGATCCCTTGATCCATTATTTCTAATTGAGCAGTTCTCCAATGAAAGAGGCCCACGTGTTTTCTGCTGATTTAGTGGTGCGGGTTGATAGTTCTACAAAAACCATCATGCTCTAAAAAGCCATCTGCCTCCTCTACCTGGCTCTGAGCTTCACATTCTGGGCAGAGAAAAAGGAAGTCAGGGTGTGATTAGTCACTGAATGTAGATAGTCATTGAATAGTCAGCCTAATGTGGCCACTGAATAGGCTTGGCAAAACCTTCTCACTCCATCTCCCCAAGACAAAGGAACACAAAAAGGGGGCCCTTGTAAAACTGAAAGAAACACCACACACTAGAGAGCACACACCCCATCCCTCCTGCCACCTACAAGAAGAGGAAAGAAGAAAGAACTAGATTTCATGCTTTCACAATAATTTCTTGTAGCTGCAATTAGAGCTAGCTCTGACCCAGAACACACAGGAAAGAAGATTTTCCTTGGGCTTTACAAATATTTGTTATGCCTAGACAGGATTCTTAGGAAGTATTTTGTGGCTATTTATTAATTTGAGACTGTCAATAGATTAATAAACACTCATTCTATAGAACAATAGGGTCCAAAGAGTTGCCTCAAACACTGCTCAATCTCAAACCCCTGACTCTGTCTCTCTCTGTCCCTGTCTCTCTCTGTCTCTGTCTCTTTCTCTCTTTTTCTCTTTCTCCCTCTCTGTCTGTCTCTGTTTCTGTCTCTCTCTGTCTCTCTCTCCCTCTCTCTCTCTCTCTCTCTCAAACACACACACACACACACACACACACACACACACACACACACACACACACACACACACACACACACACTGGCACTTGTTAACCTAAGTCAGTTAGTAAGAACTTAGGAGAGAACTTTCTTCAAAACACCTCTGGAGGGAAAACTGGGTTAGTTAGATTGTCATACTAATTTGTGGCTGAGGTAGGGACTGGGTGGGCTAGTAGGCTCTTTAGTCTCTGTAAAGAAGCAAAAGGAGGAGAAAAGAAAGGATACTATTAAAAATTCACAGCAAGGATGGGAGATACTTGAAGACACTCTAGTTCTATTCTTTTGAGTCTGTTCTTCCCAGGTCATCAAACTGAGCAACAAATGGACTCTCTAAAAACTTTTTCTGTAGCTTTTTCCTGGCTACAGGAAAACCAGCATCTAAAGGGTGAAGGAATGAAAGCATGAATTGTTCATATAGCTATTTGAAGAAGTCACGTGGCGCCATTTTCAAGACTCCATAACAGTCATTCAAACTTTTCCCTGGTGACATTAAAAGGATTTCAAAGTTAAGTAAACTGCCTACTCCATAATTATGTCTAAGAAAGAGTGATTCTTTTTCCTCCATTTACAATTAAACAGTTGAATTCAGAGTTTCTGGCTCCTGATTGTACTCATAATTTTATTAGTTGTTCCATAAATTTAAAATTTTCTTTAGAAGAGTTTTATATGGCCACAACTACCTACCTACTACAGCCCAAAGTGAAAAATCTTGTAACAATTTTTCCCTTCAGTTTTATACATACAAATATCAACAAGTTTCTTTTCTTTCTTTTCTTCTATCTTTCTTTCTTTTCTTCTATCTATCTTTCTTTCTTTTTTTCTTTCTTTCTTTTTTTCTTTCTTTCTTTCTTTCTTTCATGGTCATTGGTTTTACCACCCTTGTTCATTAGGTCACATAGCTAAAAGCTCTTCAATTTGGACAATGTGGATTTAATTTTAACAAGACAAAGAAGGAATAAAATATATAGTATTTGAAGCAAACAAATAACAACAAAAAAACTAAGGTCTGAGGTTATCAACCTCAATTCATGCTTTCCTCAGTCTACCTTAGTTTACAATTGAAGACCTACAAAAGAAGGCAAAGGAACATGTTCACATACAGTGATCTGGTTTTAATGAACTTGATTTATATAAAGTTCATTGAACCAATCACTTCCTTCCATATCAAAATGCCAGACACCTGTTGGGCAATGAGTTAATGACAACATCTCCCAAACTGTGAGAAAATTGCCCACTTCCTTGCTAAAGAGACAAGGCTAAGTTCCCATGCTGCATCATCCCTGGAGACTTGAATGAGATGTAATATTAGGGGATCTCTAGGTACATGCAGGGAGACATTAAGGTGACCCCTGTCTTAATGAGACCAAAGCAGAGCCCAAGAGAAAGCCAGAGGGCCTTACTTTGAATGATCTGTTTTGGAAGTCTCCTAAGTTGTATGAAACTCCATTTTTTTTCAGTCTCAAGAGATTAAGTGTTGTATCAGTTCCTGTCAAGAAGTAAAATCTCTGCTTCCAAAAAGTCAGGTTATTTCTAGCTGGCTGCCTTTGCCTTGTTTTGTCTAACCTGGAGAGCAAACATTTTCCCTAGAATTCTCTTGTAAGAACTCAAGTACAGGTGAACGAATGCAGCAATGGTAGTCACTGGGCACAATGTTGAAAATGAACTCTTCAACTTGTGGGTGGGGATGAGAGGGAAAACCTGGGAGAGAGCAAGGGCAGGGATGACATTGTACTCTTTATCTGACTTATCTAACTGTAATCCTTATGTACTTGACCTTTATAGTAACAATTTAAAAGTTTAAAGTAAATGGAAAATGTGAATCTAAAAAAGAACTCAGGTGCCCATGGTTTTCTGATAGACTATTTCATTCCTGTATTTAAGTGCTTACTCCACTGACCATCCCAGCCTAGTTCAATAGCACCATAGGAAGCAGCAATACAATGAAAGTCTCTTTTCCATTGAGTTATTAACTGCATAAATTCAAATTCTTCCCTTTACTCATTTCGTCTATAGTGCTCTAAGACTTTGAAAGAGAAGTAGAACACAACTGGCTAGTAAGGAAAGATAAGTAGTCAGCATATAGATTAACCTGACCCTTTGTTTTGTTCATTGGTGTTAGTGCTGTTATTTGCTTTTTTTTTTTTAAGAACAGCTTTATTTTTTATCAGCTTAGGGATCTTTCACAAGTAAACACACACACACACACAAAACACCCTTACTTGGAAATATTTAGCTTTTATCCAGAAGAGCTAATGTAAAAAAAGAAAAGCAACATCTTGCCAAGTTTGTTGGTGCATGCCTGTAATCCCAGGTAATTTGGAGGTTGAGAGCAGAAGACTGTGAGTTTGAGGCCAGCCTGGGCTTTGTAGGGAGACTTCATCAAAACCGTCATGTGATTCCATGAAAATGCCGGGAGTCTGCTTTGCATCTTAGAGAAACTCTACTGCAGACAAACTGTGCAATGGTAAGAGCCGCGCCCACCCCTTCCCCTGTGTGGACACAAGGCCTCAGCACCTGACTTCACAGAGGGCCTTCCCACACAGCAGAGCCTGACATGAACCCGACTTGGGACCGATTTTCCAGTGATGATCAATAAGGTAAAGGATGACTCCCTACAGAGAATCTGGGCTCCGGGCTACACAGACCAAGGTTAATGCTTCCAAAATTCTAAATGTTCATGGCATCCCATTGGTATCCCAAAGCAAAGCTCTTCTCCCTTGTCTTCAAAGAGATCTGCTCGATTGTCTCCTTTGGCACGGAAGTGTGATTGCTTCTGAGTTGTTCTGAAATGATGAAGTTGAGTAACGAAAACCGAGTGGCCTCAAATCCCCTGGTTAAAACCTTGATAAAACGCAAATGGACAGAAAGGGTCTCGTTCAATCTAAGGATGGGCATGGCTCTGTGTGAAAGATTCTGATTAGTGTAAGTAACAAAGCATCACCTTGGCTGGACCCAAGTATCCTCTTTCTGGGACCAAAAATCATCTCCTTTATGATGGTGGGGGGTGAAGGGGTTGCACATGCATGTGCTTTCTTGTCTGCAAGGGTTTAGCACTCTCCTATTGCCTTTTTACCAGTAGATGAGGCTGTTTCTCGCTTGTGGTGGTAACGAATAATGATGTTACACTATTTAACAAACAAACCACAGTCAAAACCATGCAAATCCTAAGAACAGGGCCAAACACCGTGGTGTTCCTGCGACACTTAACTGGGATTTGCTCCACGGCTGGATACAAGACATCTAAGCCAGTTAAGTGGCTTGCCCGGCTGCTCTGCACGGGTGACATCATCACTTGGCTTAGGCAGACACACCTCTTTGGCTGGAGCTCGTTTTGGCTCCTTTCCATGTAAACAAGGTCTGATTCATGCGGCAGAAGGCCCAGGGATCACGTATTCCACCCTTCAGAAGGGAAGTCACAATGTCACTTTTTCCTCATTTCCAGCAGAAAGCATTGGGATTTTTTTTTTTTTTACGGCTGCATCCCTAGCAACAACACAGAGCCTGCCCTTTGCCTAGCTGCCAGCTTCACGACGCACTCTCTGTACACACAGCCCATGGCACTTACCCAGGAAGCCCTGCACCTCCACATGACACTGTATTCACGGAGCCCAGCATTATGGCCACACCATCAGCACATTACAAGGCTGCCCTTTGATGCAGGGACAAGGGGGATAATGAGAAGTCCTTGCTTTGCCCTTTGAGAGAATAAACAGGATTGCATCTATTCAGTCACAGCTGCTCAGAACTGCTCAGAGCCCAGGGAGTGGGCCATTGTCTTTCTGGGGTGCATCTTGCTACCATTTTTTTCCCCAGCTGGCAGCCCCATTGAACAGATTTGATTGCTAAATCAAAAGAATCCAGGAAAACTGGAAGCCAAATCATAACACCCTCCAACCTCCAACAGAAAGAAGAATGTCATTAGATGCCCATCTTTATTACTTTCCACAAAAATACTTGAACCATCGTAAATAGTCTAGAAATGACTTGAGAGAATGTGACTCACAGGACTCAGTGCCCATGGCTATTAGCAAATCATCCTGGGGCCAGGCTGGGCTGAATTGCAACAGATAGAATGTGATACTCACCCAGTCCAAGGTGGTTCTCTGAAGGCTGTGGGTCAGTCAGGGGACCTTAGCTATTGAGTCTTGAGTGCATCTACTCCATGAGTTACTTATCTTTAGGGACTAACCATAAGCCTCTGAAAAAGAGAACATGACAAGTGTTATAATAATACACCGGCTCAAAGCGATGATTGTTTACTGGTTTTACTGTTTACAGGTTTCCTTCCTGCTTCGAAAAATTAGTAAACTTGGAAAGCCTTCCAAAAAAAAAGAAGAAGAAGAAGAAAGCATTCTTCTCTATTCCTCTATACTATCCAAAAAAACATTTGAGCATTACAGGTAGGTGTCACGGGTTTTAAGTAATATTTCCAACAAACCATATTGTTTTCCATTTTGAGAAGCTCAGGAAGGAAATGGAGACTTCACCTCAACTCTGAGGTCAATTCTACTAGAACTACTCAAGTCAGTCCAAGGGAGGGAGTGAGTTTCTAAGGCAAGCCCACAGTTAATGACTTTCTAGTGAGGTCTACCAAAAAAAATGAGACCTTGAATATGGTCAAAAACTAGAAAATCACTTCAAGGTTTTATTTCAATTTTATGATTCTTACTCAAGAGTGTACACACACACACACACACACACACACACACACACACACACACACACACACACACACACACACACTCCACAAAAGTTGTCATGCAAAGGAAGGATTTAATTGATCTGGCCAGAACATCAACTTGGAGTTCACAGGCTACTCAATAATTCATAAAACAGATTTGGAAAACTAAGTCACCAGTCTAGGGAGACGTCATTTCCTTAGAAGTTAATGCTTGAAGCCAACAGAGGTGACTCTAAATGCCAGCACATTCCGGTAAGAAGTGAGGTAGTAGCATGGGGTCCATGGGACTTGAGGGGAGGGGGGTCTCCAGTCATAGCCCTTGAGTTACTGGCACTGCCTTGATTTTTACAGGAGAGCTCAGTGCCCCAGGCTCCACCTTGCAGTTCATCCACAAGATTCCCTAAGCTTGCGTAAGACCCACAGCAACTCTAATTCCCCCATTGCATAATAGCGACGTTCCCGGCCTCCATGAACACATTTAGTAAGGTGATTGTGATTTCGTGGATGCAACATCCCCCCCCCCACCCAACATCCAAGTTAAAGACTGGCCTCAGATGTTGGTGAGAAGAATTTCTATGCCTCAGAAGCCAAGTAAATAGGTAAGGATCGCCAAGGAGCTTGGCTTTCATCTCTACTGGCAAGGTTTAAGGAACTGCCAATCTTAAGAAGCAAACTGTGAAACTAGAAATACCTGAGATAGAATTTAGTTAGGACTGCCTCACTTCATGTCACGTTAGGTTGTTATTTAGATAATAATATCAGCTGTGTGTTATGATGTTACCACAACAGATTTCACATAGATCTACTATAATGAAATAAGAATGAGCTCTTTAAATCTCAATATTTACACTCTCGGTCTTAATCCAAACTCCCCAAATGGATTCAGGGATGGCAAAAAAATTCATTTTTATTTCTTCCTACATTTGTAACAGATACTTTATTTGGGAAATAAAATCAAAGCAATTAAGAATACTTTCTCTGTTTTCTTAGAAGCCTTTGGGTTTCTGTTTATTTAAAATGCCATTACATAATTTGCTTGGAATGATGGAAGGAAGCCAGGCAAGGCTGGTCATCAATGCTCCAAGCTCCTTCTAGCAATTTTTTTTTATTTATCTGTAAAATGTAAGCCACTAGTCTAAAATACCAGCCTTCATATTGTGTTCCAGCTAGAGAGAATGAGCAATGAGGAGGAAAGTTTCTGATACCTCTCAGGATGGAGTTACTAGCCACAATTTAGACACACAGCAAGGGAGATGAAAACTTATGCTAGACAGCAAGTAACTATATACAGCCACAATCGTATCTTCTAGCTTGAGGGATAAAGAGAAGAAATTCAAAAATAGACAACCACTGTCTCTGTCCTGGATACGAAATACGTGGGGTGCCACTCTGTGAAGCTCCTCTTCTCTTAAAACATTAAAGGTGTGTCTACTTCAAAAGCAAGATCATAGGGAAATAGAGTCTACATAATACCAATAATTTCTCTCCACACATGACAAACAAGGAAAGCAGACAATTTCAAAAAAGAATCCATGGCCAATAGGTCTTTCCTGTCTCGTACATTTGCTTATTTATTCACCAAATGTTTTTATTTTCTTTCTTTTTCTAATATCAGAGTTTGAACTCAGAACCTCATACTTGCTAGGCAAGTACTCTACCACTTAAGCCCCACCTCCAGCCCACTTTTAATGTAATCTTATTTAATTTTATTATTATTGTTGATGATGGTGGTGGTGGCTCTGGGGCTTGAACACAAACCTGGGCACTTACTGTTCCTGAGCTTTTATATTCAAGGATAGCACTCTAACACATGGAGGCACAGCTCCATTCTAGTTTTTAGGTGGTTGGCTGGAGATAAGAGTCTCCTGGCCTTTCCTACCCAGTCTGGCTTCTAACTGCAATCCTCAAATCACAGCCTGAGTAGCTAGGATTACAAGCATGAGCCACCAGCACCCAGATTGACTTTATGTTTCAGATTGGGTCTCATGCTTTTGCTGAGGTTGGCCTCTAACTGCAATCCTCTTACTTCTGTTTCTTGAATAGCTGGGATTACAGGTGTGAGGCCCCCAAACCCAGCTACCTCATTCATCAAATGTTGATGAAGCACCTACTCTTTGTTGGATACAGAACAAAGATGGAAGACAGAAATACTGTATGAACCATACACACTTCTGCCCTCAAGGTGTTTATCTGGATAAGGAGACCCCACATCATCCAGTCATCATTCAGTCACTGAACTCTGACCCTTGCCACCTAGAGGGGAATGAGTGAGACCAGGACAGTGCTGGGAGGATGGATAGCACTGAATGCTATCAGAAAGCTGGATAAAAAGGAGTCTTACAAAAGAAACTTTCCTATGATTCATTTTCCCATCTAAACAATGGGATAATAATATCTACCGTATGAGTTTGTTTGCCTGTATAAAGTATTGTAAGAACTCACTAGCTGGTGGGCCCTGGTGGCTCACGCCTGTAATCCTAGCTACTCAATAGGCTGAGATCTGAGGGTCATGGTTCAAGGCCAGCCTGGGCAAGAAAGTCCATGAGACTCTTATCTCCAATGAACCACCAGAAAACCAGAAATGGTGCTGTGGCTCAAGTGGTAGAGTGCTAACCTTGAGCTGAAGAGCTCAGGGACAGTGCCCAGGCCCAGAGTTCAAGCCCCATGATCGACACACCCCTCCCCCAAAAAACAACAACAACTCACTGCTTGGCCCTGTTTATTACTGTCATTGATCATACCACTACCAATACTACTGTCAATGTAGGAAAATCCAGAAGGAAAGATGTGAAATTCCAGAAGGAAATGTCTATTACTGATGGCAGGAGAGCCTCCCTTGAGCTGTGACTATTTGACAAAAGAGAAATTATCTCCACAAAGCTGACAGTATTGGGGCAACAGAAACAGAATATTGCTGTACACAAAGAATGTGACTTAAAAATCCTTCTTATATACACCGAAGAGGAAGAGGTTGCTAAGATATTCTCTCATTCTCTTTCCTTCCCCACTCTCTAGAACACTTGAATCTCTGGACTTCTACATATCATTCTGAGAAATTTTTAATCATCTATTTTCCATTGAATGAATTACTTAGTTTCATAAAAATCAAGCTACTTGATGTTCAATCACAGTGCCATTTTAACTGTACACAGTATTAGAAGCCATGCCAAACAAAATAATTTGACTTTGAACCTGGTGTGTTGGGGTGGGGGGAAGGGGTCAGATTTCTGCCCTATAGCATAGAATAGACAAGTCTATTCTACAGTGTGAATTGTACAGACTGGTGTGATCCTTCCTAGGAAGAAGTCAGGAATTGCTCCCAAAGCTGCTCAGATGGAATGGCTCTCTGTAATATTGAAATATGAGTCAGTATTTTAGTCACCATACTTTTACTCATGACAACACTAGCATGCCTCCTTTAAGACGTAGTCAAGAAGCCAAAGCGCCAGTGGCTCCCGATTGTAATCCTAGTTACTCTGGAGGCTGAGATCTGTGGATCATTGCTTGAAGCCAGTCCAGCCAGGCTGGAAAGACTGTGAGACTTTAATCTCCAATTAGCCACCTAAAAGTTTAAAGTAAAGCTATGGCTCAAGTTGGTAGAGCACTAGCTTTGAGCAGAAACACTAAGGGATAGTGCTTATGCCCTGAATTCAAGCTCCAATACTGGGGAAGGAAGGAAGGAAGGAAGGAAGGAAGGAAGGAAGGAAGGAAGGAAGGAAGGAAGGAAGGAAGGAAGGAAGGAAGGAAGGAAGGAAGGAAGGCAGGCAGGCAGGCAGGAAGGAAGGAAGGAAGGAAGGAAGGAAGGAAGGAAGGAAGGAAGGAAGGAAGGGGGAGGAATGGAGAGAGGGAGGGAGGGAGGGAGGGAGGGAGGGAGGGAGGGAGGGAGGGAGGGAAATAGAAAAAGAAAGGATTGGCCAAGAATGAAATAGTCTGACACCCTAACTTTCACAATTGACCTCCTATGAAAGCTTATTTGAACACATAAGAAGCTTGGGTCACATGTGCTACTGCATGTGTGGACTACCTCTCCTATTCTTCTTCCCTTCTACCTTGAACTCCCACCAGCATCTACCCTGGCAAATTTTTCTTCACTGATGTTCACAGAACACTGGTTGTGACAAGAAGGCTGGAAATGGTGGCATGTGACTCATCACCAAAGCCATGATGAAACCACTAGAGCCTGGAGCTTCAGAGGGTGTGCATGACTCATGTTTGTGTGCGTGCTTCCATGTGTGTATGTGTATGTACATGTGTGAGCACACTCACCCAGAGTTGCTTGTAATGGTCAGTTACTCAAAGAGGCAAAGAGGAAAAGCCATGGTTAATCAAAATGTTCTATAAACATTTGAGTATTCCATACATACTCCCATAATCCACCATCACCGGCCTTATCAACATTCAACACCCCCCCACCCCAATACACATTTTGATACCATGTGTTAAGATATGTGATGTTCTTTTTACCATCTGCCTTTTCCTTACCAAGCAGATACCTTATATTGGGTGCTCATCGAAGGAAGATGTGTGTTAGGACAGAGGCTTTGCCCTCGAGAGATGTCCATCTTACTAAGGGAGATAGATGTCAATCAAGTTCTCACACAAATATATAGAACAACCCAATGGGTTCGGAACACAGCAGAGGGAGACGTTGCTATGGAAACCCAGAGGGAAGGCAGTGGCTAAGGAAGGTGAATGATAGCTCCCCTGACGATGTAATCCTTACCTGAAGGATAAGTGAGAGTTAAATAAAGGAGAAAAGGGAATCATTTCAAAGACCCCAAGCCTAGAGCAGAATGGAAAAATGGGGCACAGAGAAAGGGGGTTGATACAAGGTCAACTTGAGGAGGAGGCAATTTGCAGATTACACAGGGCTACAGGGCCTCTAAGGCCACAGGGATGCATGGAAAAGTGGCCTCCAGAAACTGTCTTACAGCTGGGTTATGGTAGCATACTCCTGTAATTCCAGCTTCTTGGGAGGTGAAGACAGGAGGACTGTTGTCCAAAGCCAGCCTGGACAAAAGTACAAGACTCTATCTGAAAAGTAAACTAAAAAAACAAAAACAAAAAAAAACTGGCAGGCACTGGTGGTTCAGGCCTGTAATCCTAGCTACTCAGAAGGCTGCGATCTGAGGATCGCGGTTCAAAGCTAGCATGGGCAGGAAACTCCATGGGACTCTTTTCTCCAATAAATCACTCAAAAAAGCCAGAAGTGGCTCTGTGGCTTAAGTGGTAGAGCACTAGCTTTGAGCAAAAGAAGCTCAGGGACAGTGCCCAGGCCCAGAATTCAAGCCCCATGACTGACAAAACAATAACAACAATGAAGAATGAATGGAGGAAAAATATGTAGGGTAATGTCTTTCTTTCTTTTTTTTTTTTTTTGGGTCCGGTCGTGGGGCCTGAACTCTGGGCCTGAGCGCTGTCCCTCAGCTCTTCAGCTCAAGGCTAGTGCTCTACCACTTGAGCTATAACGCCACTTCCGGCTTTTTTCTTTTTGCTTATGTGGTGCTGAGGAATCGAACCCAGGGCCTCAGGCATGCAAGGCAAGCGCTCTACCACTGAGCCACCTTCCCAGCCCCAGGGTAATGTCTTTCTTGAGTGAGTAAATAAAAACAAATGCAATCTCAGCCTGATAAAATTTAATTTAATATTCCATTCTTTTCCAGGACCTTTAGGATTTTTTTAAATTCACTTTCTTTTTTCACTTTGGTACATAATAATTGTGCCAAGGGTATTCAGTGGGATAATATACATTAATCAATTTTGCCCCATTACTCTTTCCTACTCTTCCCTCTGTTTTAAACAATTTTAAACAAATTCATGATTCTCTCTTCATACGTATGAAATGCTTTGACCCTATGGGCATATTAATTTTTTTTCTCCATAGTAGGGTTTGAACTCAGGATCTTGGGCTTGCTTGGCCAGTGCTCTACCACTTGAACCACACCTCCAGCCCATGACAGCGTTGTTAAGGACTGGATCTAAATCTAGGCTTAAACATATTCGTGGTGCAACAGTATGGAAGCAAAATTGTTTCAGGAAAGGCAATGTGTGGAGTAAATGATGGAGTGAACAGGGACCTCCTACCGTCCCTGCCGCCCTGCCAGTTCCTCCCCTGGTGCCCTCTCCCTTTTGAAGCACTGGGCAGTGTTGCATCTCTGAAACCGCCTTGGCTCTGGAATGCAGGCAGGTGTCCTGAGCAAAGGTACCAGGAAGATGAAATGTCAGAGTCCTGAAAAGATGAGCAGATGGCACCATCTCCCTCACTGGCATGGTAGAGGCTGTTGGCAGCCAACAGCACGCTGATAGAATTGGAGTCAGCCTTTTGCTCACCCCATTGACCACCATGACAAAAACAAGATCTCCATTGTGCCTGGCTGCAGCCGTAGTTTCTAGGCATGTTCACAACTGCCTCTTCTGAACAGTGGGACAATCCCTTCCCTCACTCAGCCCAAGTGCCTATGCTTAGGCTTTGAGGAAGGGCACAGAAATGCAAAGTCCCAGTGCAGCTGACAGCAACAGTCTTGTTACCCCTCCTTAAAACCAGTATCACTGATCATTGATCATCCCAACCCTTTGCCAGCAAGGTAAAACCAGGGACCCGCACACCCCCCATCTGAGGCCACACACCTGGAAATGCCAGACCACCACCAGATCTTAGCTCACAGTTTTTTCTTTGAGTCATTTGTCATTTTGCTGGTTGTTGTTGTTGTTGTTGTTAATTTCCTCCCAATCCAACAACATTTGGTTAAAAACAAAGTTAATGAACACAAGTTAAAATGTACCAGCCAAGAATCTGGTATGGGCTACATTGTCTCTGGATGAAGTTAGGGTGAGAGCAATACCTCATCCTAAACACACACACTCCCTCTGTCCCTTCCAGAGAGTTCTACAGGAAAAATACACATGGGGCTTGGAGTGGACCGTCAGGAGCCTTATAGAGTGTACCTCTAACGATTGTCCTCCCTGACTTCCCTGGCCCTCCTCCTGAATAACCTTCGAGAAGGTTCTTCATTGTTCCAATTTTCCCTTCAAGCTCTTTGGCTTTCTCAAATCATCCTTCTCCCACCTCTGCTGACCCCACCCTCTCTGTGGTTGATAGAACAGAATTCTTTATTCTCTCTCTCTCTCTCTCTCTCTCTCTCTCTCTCTCTCTCTCTCTCTCTCTCTCTCTCTCTCTCTCTCTCTCTCTCGGCTTCTTTTTTTTCTGATTGGAGGCCAACACCACTGCTGTGTAAGCTGTTTCCGTTAACATAAAAGAAAGTGCCAGCTCTGTTGTGGACGGGGTGTCAGAATCACAGGGCGAACACCTGGGGAAGGCAGCCTCCCAAACAATCTGACTCTAAGGAGAGGAGCAAGAGGAGGCATGTGAGACCTGGCCATTGCACAAGTCCCCCAGGTCTGATACTGAATCTCAGACAGAAGGCCTAGGACCCCTTAAGGGATGTTGCCACAGTTACAATTTCTGCAGATGACAAATAGATAATTATGGAAGCCTATGTGAAATTCTCCCAGCAAAACAAAAGTGTATGTGTGTACGTGTGTGTGCGCGCGCATGCGTGCATGCATGCTCACTCACACACACACACACACACACACACACACACACACACACACACACACACACACACTCCTTTGCCAAACTTAGCCTAGAGACTATACTTCCTTTTTTGTCTGTTCAGATGTTGATTGCGTGTTTTGCCATGAGTCTTCTAAAATATGATTTATTTACTCCTTGCAATGAAAAGAAACTATAACTCAAGAGAAGACCAAAATGATGCCTGCCAGGATTACTCTCCTTAAACTGGTTTCTTTCTTTTTTTTTTTTTTTAAAGCACAAAAGCACAAAAGACCCAGAGCCTCTGATAATGAACATAATATATGACTGCCATAAAAAGTTCACTCTCCTTTCAATTTCAATTTACCTCACTATAAATCAGCAATCCCCTTAATCAAATATTCTTCCACTTTAATTGTTTTATCTTGCTTTTATGTTAAATCTCACTGAGTTGCGGCTGGCCCCAGTCTTCACATTATAGGGGGAAAAAATGTCAGTGGTGGGCCCATAATTAGTCTAAAAACTCCAACATTGGCCCTGAACATTAACCAGATTGGAGGAAGCCTTTGCTGTCTCGCTAGGCCAGGGAGACAAATCCAAGTGGGAAAGTAAACCAGGATTAGTGGAGCTAGCCATCCATCTACTGTCAGAATGTGGAGGGTGGGTAGGTCTTAGCTTTCAAACAAACTGGATTTCTTTTTTCATGGATGTCTTTCATAATTATCTCACAGGGCATTAAAACTCTCTTTGGTTATGTCTTAAATTCTCTAGGCCTGAGACTGGCCATTTCAGAATAGCAGATGCTTGCCTGAGCTAGCCCCATAGTTCCCAGGAGATAATAAGTCACCAGTGAAAGTCTGCAGCCACACTTACCCTGTTTTGTCATGGAGGGCACTTCCTGGGTATTGTATTGGACATGGACGCTGCCCCTTGTGGGGAATCCGCCTCTGTAAACAAGACAGAGAAAAATGAATTCCGTGTTATTGATTGATACACACCTTTCTGACAAGGTCTTTGGGGACAATGCACCGGGAGAATTCCTGTTAAATTCAGTACTGAAAACAAGGGCCAGGGTCAATGGAATTTAAACACATCAGACTTGAATGGAAGTCTGCCTTTTCAAATGAATACCCAATACAATCTTTTTTTTCCAGTTAAAATTTAAAAAAAAATCTTTCCCTGTTAGTGAAGAATCAGGCTTTCCATGTTAATGAAGAATCAGTTAATGAAGAATCAAACCAATCCATCTGCCTGTCTCAATAAATGTAAATATTTCCAGAGCAAAGAAGGACCCTCTGGAGTTTTTCATATTTGTTTTCATATTTGTTTCATAGATGAATAATAAAGAGTCCTCTCAGGTGCTTGGGAGGAAACAAAGTTATATGCTATTTATAGACCTTTCTTGGAAATTTGTTGTAATATTTATTGACATTGCTGACCTATTTCCTAAACAACAACATAAGCCAATTACAAATTTTAACTTTCACCTGAACCATGTAACAAATGATACTTTTTGTATTAACCAAAAGCTAAACAATTTTTACTAAAGTATAACAATAAAAATAGCTTAAAGGTAGGCACTGGTGGCTCATACCTGTAATCCAATCTACTCAGGAGGCTGAGATCTGAAGATCTGGTCTGGAGTCTGGTCTGGAGTCTGTCATCTCCAATGAGATTCCTATTTCCATTACCCACCGAAAAGCTGAAAATGGAGGCTCAAGTGATAGAGCTCCAGCTTTGGGTGCAAGTGACAAACCTCACAGGCTTGAGCTCAAGCCTCAGAACCAGCATGTAAACAATAGCTTAAATTTACCCCAAGACAAATGGATTTTATTTTAGGCATAGATAGAAATACTAATCAGAATCAAAAGTTGTCTGTGCATTTGTCCCCAAACCAAAAAAAAAAAAAGTTGTTTGTGTGTTTGTTGGTTTGACAGTTGTGGGGTTTATACTCAGGGCCTTGCGCTTCAAGTCCTCTACCACATGAACCACTCCCCTGGCCTTATTTTTCAAATACGATCTCCCAGTTTTGCCTAGGCCAGTCTCAGAGCTTAGTCCTTCTACCTCTGTCCTGAATAGTTCAGATTTCAAGCATGCACTCCCATTGCTGGCCCTCAAAACTATTTTGGGGGCTTTCTACTGCTGTTACTGTTCAAAAACATTTAGTGTTTAAATAAAACCTGAGTTCAAAGATATCAGAAATGTTTATTAAAAAAAAAAACTTGAAGAATCATGAAAACCTTTTTCTAAATAGTCTTTCTACAACTGTTTATAAAGAATTGGGATATAGTGTTATGGTGATTATTTTTATTTCAGACTTATCAGAAAAGTTTGGCAAAATAAGGTGTTAAATATAAAAATCTAATTATCACAACAGAATGAATCTAGAGGGGTGGGGGAAGACATAAAAAACATCCCATTAAAGAAAAAGCCTTTATATGAGTCATTATTCACATTTCTGCAAATGGAATTTTCTGATTAACTGCCATATATTATATTATTTGAATAACTTTAGGAAAGATTAATTCCCAAGCTCTGTCCCCAGCAATATTTTTTCCTGGCTGAAATTGGGCTTTAAAACAAAACGTCAACCAGGCAGGCCAACGATTCAAGTTACAGGTTTGGAAACTTCGAAAGCAGGCAGTTAAAAGTGATTTAAGAAAGGCAAAAATCATTCTTTCCCAAATGTATATGTTCAACTTGTAAATTGATATATCAAAAGCACAACCGGAATATAGCAATTTGTCTCTCTTTGCTGGCTGTGGTGTATTCTGTTGCTCCTTGCCAGATAATATACTGATTGTAACTTTCCTAATTTACAGAGCCTTTGAGGCTAATCTCCTCAACCAACCTAAAGGGTTGCTTCATCCATTGAAATGCCAGAATAATTGAAATTGTCTTGGGCAGACAGTCAGGCAATAATGAATATTTTCTCTCTTGATTGCATGCCAAGGTTACACATCGTACTGCAAACAGAAACGATCCCCAACCCGGCCTCCCAGGGGAGGGGCAGGTCCTAGCCTGTGTCAGGAGACACAACGCCTAGAGCTCCCCTGGCTAGGGGGCCCCCCCAAAGCCAACTGACGCTCACCAAGCTTCTGTGCCCTGGACAGCCTCAATATTGCGGCGTGAACAATGGTCCCAGTGGCTTCCTTGTGTCTCCTGAGGCCCAGTGGAGGCTGGGAAAGGTTGTGACTATGGATTTTCTGCTGGAGACAGCAGGAGAGATGGGCTGCTCTGGGAGTCGGGGGAAATTCATCAAGTGGAGAATCAAAAGCAGGATGGCGTTCATGGGCCCTGAGAAGACGCTTGCCTGTCACTCCTTCCCAAGCCTTTCCCATACCTCTGAATGGCCTTTGTCAATGGCCGGACTTGTCTCCCCATTTAAAATCAGTACTGCTTCGCTGGAGTCTTATTGATGTGCTGATTGAACGAGAGCGTGGGGTAGCCGAGTGAATGGGGCCGAGCTTGGAAATACCTAAAGACCCATTTAACCTTCAGGGAGGGAAAGGTTAAAAGGTAAAATGCTCAGAAGGGGATCTTGTGATTTAAGCAACTCATGGGGTGTATCCTTGCCTTGGAAATTTTGCAACAGTGAATTTAAACCACATAAGAAAAAGCAAGACACACATGTGTATCAGAAAGTTTCAATGGGGAAGAGAATATAAAACTTACTGTTGATGGGAAATGACCATTGCCATGTCCAGATGTACCCCCAAAAGATATGGAATGATTACTGGAATGATTAATTCTATGGAATGATTATATTATCAATGACTTGATCAATAGCTGAAAAAGTTATCAGCATAACACTCATGGATGTAGATTATCTGGACAATGTCAGGAATTCTGGATCCCAGAGACAGGAGTTTTGGCTGTGATTTCTACCAAAACTGCATGCAATCCAAACTATGGTAGGTACCTGAAGGGTCCAGAGGACCTGGGGGATTCACTTCCGGGTTACTCCCCTCCCACCCCTGACCCATCAGGGCTGGCCGTTAGCAGGAAGTGTCGGTGTCTTGCCACAGGGATATCTGTGCAGGACTGCCTCTCGGTCCTCATGGCATAGTAGCTGCTTCTACCCAGAGCATGCGCTCCAAGACGGCAGCCATCACGCTTTTCACACCTCACCTCAGAAGCCCCACACTAGACTTTCCACAGTGGCTTTCCACCAGCCTGTGCAGGTGGGCCTTGCTTACTATGGGTGGCACCACATGAGGACACCAGCACCAGCCATCCTGGGACTGACCATCACACCTACACGTTGTGTAATGACACAGATCCTCTAGTCTCCTGGGCTTGAGGATTCTGCAGCCAAGCTGTTATTTCTCTCAGTCTTTCATGTGTTTTCTTCCCAGGGGAGAAGGGGACAACATGTATCCTTTCAGATGTCTTATTCTTACTCACTTCCAGAGTGTCCAGCCCCGGAGAGGTCATCTGACTACACTCTTCTGTCCCTACACTCTGGTTCTTCCCTTTGTCATCTAGAAAATTCCCCCTATCACCCTACCAGACTCCCACTCCTTGTATAGGAATCAGTGGTACTGGGTTTAGAACTCAAGGCCTTGTGCTTGCTAGGCAGGTGCCTGACCTCCCAGTCACATCTACGGTCCTTTTGGCATTTGTTGTTTTTCAGACGGGGCTGGCATTACAGGTAGATGCAGCCATTCTCAGCTTATTCTATTAGAACTAACTTTTGCCAGGTCTAGTCTACAAACAAGCTCCTCTCAATCTCTACTTCCCAAATAGCTGGGATTATAGTCATGAACCACCATACCTGAATCCTTTCTTTTTTTGTTATTATTATCATTACATTAATATTGCCATTATTATTTTAACCAGAATATCTAATGTTTAGGGGGGTTTTTCTCCTCAGATACATTTATAGGACAAATTTCCAGTCATGATCACTATTCGATAAACGAATATTACTTTTTTATGCTACTCAATACACATTTGGGGATATCTGCTTTTAAACTAGTATCCTAATCTTATTACTTATCTGCACCCCTTCCTACTAACAATAGAAAATTAAAAGATGCAGCACGTAAGAGTTCAAGTCCACATTTATAAAAGTAAGACAATTCGCACACTTTTATAAAGTCTCTCTTTTGATAATGCAGTAACGTCAGTAGCAAAATGTTTCCCCAGAGTTTTGAGGCCCTAGAGGAGGGCTGTGATTAACTTTGTAAAGGATGGCTGCCTTCTCTTGGATATGACTAGAATAATTGTGAGTTTCATGTTTGTCTTGATGGAAAATGAAGCCTCACCCTTGTTCCTTAGCAACAACAGAAGGCCCAAAGCCAATTCCAAAGTGAAGAGCCGCTCTGCATCACTCAGGGTCCTGTTTTCCACTGTGATCATCTTAAAATGTCTCAGAATACCCAACCTGGAGGGGCAAAGTGTGCAATAGGAGGTGTCTGTCATTCTCTTACAAGACAATAGCCAACAACAACAACCCTATACCTGTGAATTAGAGACCTGCAGAGATCTAGACAGGAATTTTTCTTTTTTTAATTTTCCTTTTTCTTTTTCTTTTTCTTTTCTTTTCTTTTTTCTTTTCTTTTTTTTTTTTTCCAGTTATGAGGCTTGAATTTAGAGCCTGGGCACTGACCCTGAGCTGAAGGCTAGCACTACCACTTAAGCCACAGCACCACTTCTGGCTTTTACTGTTTATGTGGTACTGAGGGATGCAACCCAGGGCTTCATGCATGCTGGGCAAGTACTCTACCACTAAGCAAAATTCCCAGCCCCTAGACAAGATCTTTCTAAGATGGCCTTTCCATGAGCAAGGCAAATGAGCCATTGGTAAGTTCAGTAAGCTAAGCCAAAATAAATGCTTAGAAACATTGTATGGTACACATTTGTTTTCTTTTTTTGGGGGGGGGGAGGAGTGTGTGTGTGTGTGTGTGTGTGTGTGTGTGTGTGTGTGTGTGTGTGTGTGAACTGAGAAAGAAAAGAAGCCAAACTTTCACCAGAGGTGGTTGTGAAAATATCAACAGTCTATCAAAGTCCATGTGAGACAAAGATCTGAGTCCCATTTTGATCCCCAATTGTAGTTAACTGTTTGTGTATCAAGAATTCAAAACAGTGACAGGTAACAATGAACAGGGGAGTGATCATTTGCATGAATCAGTATTAGCAAGTGAAGTCTCTCTGTGTCTGAGATTATTTTATAGTCTAGGCTATCTATAAATATAAAGATTGAATGACTTACCTTAATTAATTAGAAAATGGTATGTTTTTAAGTAACTGTAAATATAAAATATATATCAGGTGACATAAAAAAGATTAAAATTTACCAGTTTGATCCTACCAGTTAGTTGCTCAGTACCATCAGTTAAGCACTAAATAAATCTTGGGCTTTCAAGACCATGGGTGATAGCTGGCCAACCAGGTAGAATCAATTGTTTAGAGATGAGAAATGCAGTTGAAGGCATAGACACCAGCTATTTAGGGAGCTCCCTAGACACATCTCCTTTTGGCTTTTTGGTGGTCAATTGGAAAGAAGAGTCCCATGGACTTTCCTGCCAAGGCTGAATTCAAGCCTTGATTCTTACATCTCAGCCTCCTGGTAGGATTACAGGCATGAGCCACCAATGCTCCTCTGGTGCAGGTTCATTTTGTTGAAGAATACCAAGGTGAGGCTACATAATGAGTGAACAGTTGACAAATACAGAAGGCCACAAATGATGCTGTGATCTCTGCTTTGTGTGCTATCACTTAGCTATCCACACTGAATACAGAAATGGCTCAACTCAGACACATCTGTGAAACAGGAAAGTCTTTTCAAGTCGCCCATGAATGCCAGCCCCTATAGTAAGTAAATGAACATGCCAGGTAAACTGTCACTCTTTGCATTGGCTTGGGTGAACATAGAAGCATCCCAGCAAGAAAAAGGATTATGGGAACTCGGCCAGATGATATTATAGATTATGAATTTACTAAACTGTTATTTAGCCAATTCATTTTTATTCAAGTTTTAGCTTGATGATTCACATTAATGCCGCAAGCATTTTTTTTTTGCAGTGAAGATCTGATTTGTACAGATGTTTTCGCCTCAATTCTAAATCTCTGACAAGAAAGTAGTGAAAGAATCCTCCCAAATCTCCCTTGGGTGGAAAGGGGCCAATTTATCAAGCTGGAAAAGGTGCCAGGACTTTGCATTTTTCTAATTGTTTGGTGCTGGTGTCCTGAATCTGTAAATTTCTAAGATTGAAAGCTAATTTGCTTTAGAGAAGCCTGATGCAGAACACACCTCTTTCTTGGGCTTTGTTGTTCATAGGGTAAAATGTCCTTTTCTGACTCTTCCCATCTCCTCCGTTGGAGACAATAATCCACTCTGTCTCCTCTTAATTAAAGCAAATAGCCCAGTTCACAATAGTGGGTCAGGAGCCTCTTCTCTCCTCAGTCCCTCCATGCAAGGAGTTAATTGATTTCCAAAAGATAATGCTGTTTACATTAGAAAGCCAAACCCCTTGTGTTTAGGCCTTAGCTCATCCTAAACCCAGTCTCATGAATAGCCAATGGCCAAAAGACATCTGTTATGGTTGCCTGTCAGAATCAAGTCTCTATCCCCAAACACTTAAAAAGCTCATTGGGTGAGCTCCGGCTTAAATACTCCATTTCCTGATGAGGAAATTTTCTTGGAATTGTCAAGAACTTGCCTTTGCTATTTACAGCACCATTATGTTATAATAAAAGTCCCCAAGCAACTCCGGGTGACAGGTGGATCTGAGGATAGATACCTTTTTAGGTCACAAGGACAGTTGATCAGTAGTAGCTGTGCAGAAAGAAAAAGTAAACCACAAGACACATGAACAGGTGTTTGAAATAATTTGCCTAGAGAAGAGCGCACATGCACATGCACGCGCACGCGTGCACACACACACACACACACACACACATACACACACAGGGCTGATTTTCCTGCTCTTGTGTGAAAGGCACAAAACAGTGCTTCACAGTAAACCTTCTGTTTTTCCATGATTGCTAGCAAGTTATTCTAGTATCTTGGGTTTCAATTAAGTCAGATTATGTTTCAAATGTCCCCACTTAGAAGTTTAAACAGTAGCCCCAAACCATTGTTATTATTGATCATTGGCGTGCATTTCCCAGAATTGGAGCCAAATATAGAAATTCACTTTTCATCACTTTCAAGATGAGGTCCAAGCCAACTCTCAATGACTGAATGGTGATGGAGGTGGGGGAGACTTGTCATGCAAAAGAGGAGCAGGAATTCTGTTTTTCTGACACTGTGTTTTATTTTTGAAAGAACATATTCTCTGAATAGGTTCTTGAGCGCAGTAAATTGTTGAAGCCACCCAAGGGGTGCAGGTGGGGTCCAACAACGCTTCTATATAATCACTTTCTAAGTAATTAAAACAGTAACGAACTCCTCTCATAATTAAAAAACAAGTTTGTTCATTGGCACACACATCCATCCTAATGCCATGTTTATTTAAAAAAAAAATGAAATCCCATTTCCAGTGCAGCAGCGGCTCTCCTACCGAGCAAGGCAAGGCCACTACATACAGGAGACTTTCACTCCCAGACTCAGTCTGCCATTTGGTCGTTGAGTCTCTATGCTGTCCGTCCATCCTAAAACAGCTCCCTTCATTTGTTACTTTGTAGCTACAAAGATTTGTGCTAAGCATCAAATAACACTCCACCTTGATAAATTGTATAGATAGAGATTAGATAGATCGATAGATAGATAGATAGATAGATAGATAGATAGATAGATAGATAGATAGATAGATAGATAGATAGATGCATGAACAGATAGAGGAGGTACTAATGTAATAATTTGTTAGTTATATAATAACTCATTGTAGCTGAAATCTTACAGATTATAGTGACCAAAATCTCATCCAAATTATCCCATTTATTTGTCTTCCCACTCATTCACAGCAAAGCAAGCATCAGGATATCTGAGTTTTTGTTTTTTGTTTTTTTGTTTATTTTGTCAGTCATGGGGCTTGAACTCAGGGCCTGGGCGCTGTCCCTGAGCTCTTCTCCTCAAGGCAAGTGCTCTACCATTTTGAGCTACCGTTCCACTTCTGGTTTTTGAGTGGTTCATTGGAGCTGAGAGTCTCACAGCTACTTCTCTGCCCAGGCTGGCTTCTAATCACAATCCTCAGACTTCAGCCTCCTGAGTAGCTAGGATTACAGGTTTAAGCCACCAGTGCCCTGTGATCTTTGAGTTCTTGAATAGCACATTTTCTACCATTCACCATTCGTTTTTTAAAGACTTCAGTAAATGACAACATTCATTTACTCTCTAGAACTTTTAAACCTTAAAACCAAACAAACATTTTCAAATTTCTTGGTCATAACATCTTATTCTTAGGAACAAGAGTAGGGAAAGCTATGTAAGCTACAGCTAAAATCCGACCTGAAGACTTCCAAAGTTTCTAAATTTTTGATCATAGAATTCTACATTATCAAATATTGTTTTAATAAGTGACTCATTGGCTAGGGCTTGAGATGTTTGGTTTTTGGTTTGTCTAATTAAACAGTATGTTCCTTTTAATTATATTCTTTGACAGGGCTGGTCATGTGATTGTTCAAGTAGAGCATGGGTCACCGTGTGCCCAGAGCCAAATATGGAACAAGAGCAACTCGGCCTCCACTGGTATAGTGAGAACAGGAAAGAACAAGTGCAGAGAGCTTTCTTTGCACAACAGCCTGATATTGACAGGCACCTTATAGAACACAAATCTGTCACGTTATGGGTATGGCCTCCAGTTCCTACTGAACCAGAGGGAAAGTGGGCGGGCCCAGCTGTAAAAGCAGTTGGGGAATCTTGATCGACAGCATCTGGGATCCACTCACATGGCAGGAAGGAGGAAGAAGGAACACAAAGGTGAAGAAAAAGGAAAGCTAAACCGCACAGCCATCATGGTAGCAAGGAGATAACTTCATAGGAAAAAATCATCAGTATCGATACTTTATGAGTCTGGAAAAATGACAGAGACATTTTTCTAACTAATTTTAACTAACATAAAGTTTAAACCATCTTTATAAAAGAAAGGTGGGTTTGTTTTTTTTTTGAAAGGAGTCCAGAGAAACCATGAAATGTTGATAAAGCTGTGCCAATTTCTAAAGCTCACCACAATCTGTGGTTCATGTTTTCCCCATGTTTCTTCTGTCCGTCAAACAAATAAATAAATAACTCCGAGCGCTTTTGATGACAACAGTGAGAACAACAAAGTGTGTTTTAAATAGAAACTAGAAACTTCTACCCGCTCCCCACCAGCAACAAGGTATATGGGGGTGGGGCCTGGGTAGTTGATGTGTTTGATTCCATAGGAACAATGTCAAAATAGCAACTTGCAAAGCTAAGGAAAAGATTTTTTTTTTGATGGAGAGCTCCAGTAGGGACATGAAGCTACTTCTAGAAGCTTCTCATCCTTATCAGCCATTGTATTCAAGATTAATTACACGTTTTCCACCATCTCACCCTTCACTAGAATGTTTATCCACTAAGTCAAGACTAGCTGCTTGACTTTGCTCAACAAAAGCAAACTTTGAACCTAGTGAAGTCTTAACTTTCTTAATGTTTTGCTTACCTGATTGTTTTGGGTATTTTTCTTTCTCTGTGTCAACCAATTATTTTCAATTAGACTGATAATTGCATTGTATAGTTGAAAGACCCAATTAATAACCTTAAAGCAACATTGTTAAGTGGTATTTAGTGAAAATTTTATATTTAGCTGTCAAGAAATAATCATGGCTTGCATTTACTGAGCACCTTTCATCCTGAAGGCTACCAAAGCACTATTATAAGTTCCATACACTCTATTACTAATTATAGGTGACTCTCTCATTATTCCAATATGGCAGTATCCTGTTGTGGATAAAGAATGAGAGATCATAGAATATAATTTGCTTGGTTGTTTTTGTTTTTGTTTTTGTTTTTGTTTTTTTTTACTGGTCCTGGGGCTTAAACTCAGGGTTTGGGTGCTGTTCATCAACTTTTTTGGCTCAAAGCTACCACTCTACTACTTGAGCCACAGTGTCATTTCTGCCTTTTTCTGAAAAGTTTGTTGGAGATAAGAGTCTTACAGACTTGCCTGCCCAGACTGGCTTTGAACTGTGATCCTCAGATCTCAGCCTCCTGAGTAGCTAGGATGACAGGTGTGGGCCACTAGCACCCACTGAAAAAAAAATTAAAGTCTCTTATACATAGAGTAGTGAAGGTAATTGAGCCAGCAGAAAGCAATTGGTCTGGGGATTCTTGGGATATGTCCCTTCTGCCACCTTGGGGGTAATCAAGAGCGTGGTAAAGCTAGCTGCATAAGAGGACTAACAAGTGAACTGTGAACAGCCCTTTTCAGGGCCCGAGAACCCCATAATGCCATGGCAAGATGGCAATAATTTGCTTTGAAACAACTAGCACCAATTCATCACAGCCAATCAGCATGAGGCAGCCCCTGACAGCCATCCATCTTCCCTGGGGTACCTATTCCAACCTTGCTCAGGATAGCTGGGCTGCTTGACTTCAGCCTTTCCTGGGGAAGATGGAGCATTATGCAGGAGGAAAGATGAGATCTCAAGAGCTCCCTTGATAGACTTTAGGATGGGTGACATGCGTGAGATGGAGGTACGTGGGCAGGTGAAGAACAAAGTAGTTCCAATCTCCCCATACTGAATTTCTTCACAACAGGTCCATCTGCTGTGAAGAATACAACCAATGTGGTCATACATGCCTGCGATCCTAGGAACGGGAAGCAGAGGGAGTAGAATTAAGAGTTCAAGGACTGTCTGGTCTACATAGTAGCACTGTCTCAAAAAGTCCAAGTAAGTAAGGCGCTAAATAAATAATGGCTGCAGCGCAAGTGTAGATCTGCTGGACACTAAGGTTCTTACGAGGATACAGGCTTGCAAAAGAGCCCTTGGCTCACTATCCCTGGAGATTCCCTCAGACAAGCTACCCACATAGTCATGCAACAAACATTTAATTGAGAGCCTCTGGTGTTGACAGGTGCTGACTCAGGTCCTGGGATTTGTGGAGGAAATAAACAGATATATTTTTTGGTATTAGATATAAAAGTAGAATAAAGAATAGAATGAGGTAAAAAGTCTTTCACTCCAGAGCTGGGAAGGTGGCTCAGTGGTAGAGCGCTTGCCTTGCATGCATAAGGCCCTGGGTTCGATTCCTCAGCACCACATAAGCAAAAAGGAAAAAGCCAGAAGTGGCACTGTGGCTCAAATGGTAGCGGGCTAGCCTTGAGCTGAAGAGCTGAGGGACAGCGCCCAGGCCCAGAGTTCAGGCCCCACGACTGGACCAAAAAACAAAACAAACAAAAAACCTTTCACTCCAACATGAACGATTAACTTGAGAAGTTGAGGCAGGCAGAATGTTAGTGAAGACTAGTCTGAGCTTGGTAGTGAGACTCTGTCTCAATAAACCAAAGACCAAAGTCATCAATTGGGCCTTCCTTTGAAGCCAGCCTTGTGCAGGAATGGAGAAGAACAAGATACCTTAAGAAACATTGGTCCCCTACTTCACTGATCTTCAGGGACATGATGACTAGAGATGGCTTCAAGCTGATTTTTTTGCCTCAAACTACAAGCAATAAAGAAGTACCAAAGACAGTACAAGGACAGAGTTGATATCCCATTAGGGTAGTGGGATTGTAGGAACAGCCTAAGGAATGTGAATTGGAGAGAAAGAAAGCCAGATACAGGGCTGGGAAGATGGCTCAGTGGTAGAGCGCTATCCTTGCATGCATGAGGTCCTGGGTTCAATTTCTCAGCACCACATAAGCAGAAAAAAAAATTTTAAAAGCCGGAAGTGGCGCTGTGGCTCAAGTGGTAGAGTGCTAGCCTTGAGCTGAAGAGCTGAGGGACAGTGCCCAGGCCCAGAGTTCAGGCCCCACGACTGGATCCAAAAAAAAAAAAGAAAGCCAGATATAAAGCAACCAATACCACCTGAAGGGGAATATTTTTCAAAAATAACAACAAGTTAAAAAAAACAACAACAGAATTTCTGCATAGGAAAGATGTGATAAAGACATGTTGGGTAAGAATCTTAGGAAAGATGCAACCACTAATTCTAGGTTCAGATGACTTTCTATCTGGAGCCAGGCTAGGAGGGAGAGGTGGATGGAGGTTGATAAGCAAGGAATGACCCAGAAAGTCAGGATCAGGTCAAAGGGAGTCAAAACATCCAACTTGGAGAAGTGACCTATCATCATTGCTTACTACATTTCTGTTTCATGAGCCAGCTTAAAAGAAAAACCATAGAGTGGAGAATGCAAAGGCAGCCCAAGCCAAAAACACCAGCATTCCAATGCATCTCTTCCCTACAGAATTTTTCTCCACTTCTATCAAAATGCACCCCAATCCCATGCCTCCCCATTCCCTTCAGCTTCTTTTCCAGTAGTGAGGGTGGCTACCTTGCCATTGAATGTAGAACATACCGTTTTTTAATGTGGGTGGCTGGAAGATGGCGGAGAAGGTTTTGAGCCATTCTTTCATATTTGGGCATTATTGAGTTGTTCTATGAACGACGGCCTTGACCTTCTCTGAGAAATTTTGCCTTTGCTTGCTATTCATTAATATAAACTTCTAACAATGGTTAATTGTGTCATCAGGGCTTTCCTACTGTCAATAATTGTATCTTAAATTCCTTATTTACTTCATGAATTACCTGGACACATAGACACATCCAGGCTTGAAATGACATTGAAATGAAGTCATTGGCCTGGGTCTCAGCCCCTTAGGACAATAGCATTGGCCATGTGTTACCAGAGGACTATATGCTTCCCTTTTTCTAACTAAGGTATCAATGACAGAGATTCTGTTCTTTCCATATAAGATTTTGAACCCTAAAACATCAAGGACATTTGACTTCAAATTTGATTGTGTTATATCATCTAACAATTTACATCCCTAACATCAGGGATTCTCAAAACATTTCTGAAATTTGGGGAAGACATGGGCAGTTTAATTTCTATTTTGGAAATAGAAAAAAATTACATTAAAAATATTAAGATAGGCCGGTCACCCATGGCTTATCCCTGTAATCCTAGCTACTCAGGAAGCTGAGATCTGAGGGTCAAGTTTGGAAGCCATCCCCAGCAAGGAAAGATTCTTATCTCCAATTAACCATCAAAAAGGTTGAAAGTAGACCCGAGGCTCAAGTGATACAGCACTAGCCTTGAGCAAAAAGTAGGTCTGAGACAATATCCAAGCCCAGAGTTCAAGCCAGACACTGATCGCTCAGATCTATAATCCTAGCTAGGAGGGCAGAGGATCTCCTACTGTTTGAAGCCAATTTGGGCAAAAAAGTTCACTAGACTCCATCTCCAAAATAACCAGAGAACAATAAACCAAGGCTGGAGGTGTAACTCAAATGGTAGAGTGTCAGCTAAACAAGTAAGCTGAGCAAATGTGAGGTCCTGAGTTCAAACCTTGGTACTGCAAAAAACAATAAAATCAGGATAGTAGTTTTATGGATGGCCACAGCTGGAACAGCTTGGCAATTCTGCAACCCAGACTCTGACATAACATAATAATAACAATGCAGTAGAGATTGTGTCCAGTGTTTCTTGTGGAGTGTCTCATTTAATCACAAAAAAAATCTCACAGAACGGAGACAATATTATTAGATTCCTCAGCTGAAGCCAAAAGGACTGAGGTCAGGCAATTAGGGAGCAGAGTTTGAAACAGGCTGCCTTTGGCTAGCATCCAACTTCTTCACCCAAATACAAGGCAAGCATTTATTTAAAAAGAAATAACCATGCATTGGTATAGTTAGTTTGAGTGGAGACCTCAAATACATAGAAAATAGCCCTAAGAAATATAGCAATTTAGGAAGGACGTAGCAACCGGAAGTCCCTGATAGAAAGGGAAGAAGCTGAGGGTGATTTCAATCAAGAGGCAAAAGAAAAAAGAGTCAGGCACTGGTGGTTCTCGCTTGTAATCCTCAGGAGGCTGACATCTGAGGATTGTAGTTCAAAGCCAGCCCCACTCCCCATAGGAAAGTCTGTGAGATTCTTATCTCCAAAAAAGCCCCAAGTGGAGCTGTGGCTCAAAAGGTAGAATGCTAGCCTTGAGCAAAATAAAAAGCTTAGGTATGGCTTCCAAACTCTGAGTTCAAGCCCCAGTACTATCACCCAAAAACGAAGGAGGAGAAGGAGGAAGAGGAGGAGGGAGAGGAGGAGGAGGAAGAGGAGGAGGAGGAGGAGGAGGAGGAGGGGGGGAGGAGGAGGAGGAGGAGGATGCGGGAGGAGGAGGAAGAGGAGGATGTGGGAGGAGGAGGAGGAGGTAGGAAGTCTGAAGATATTCAAAGGTAAAGATGAGGATCCCAAAAGTGAGCTCCAGAGAAGGGGGTATGGGCTGCCATGTACAACCGGCTTTAAGTTCACTTGCTCTGTTTATGCCAGATCCACCCTATATACCATTCCCCACGTCAAATGTTAACCAAATCTGTCAGAATCTTCCATGTCACCAGTTCAGGCTCTGTCTACAACTATATCCTTGAGTCATCATTAGTCTAAAAACATTTCAATATCCTTTATTTTGACTTTCTTTTTTTTGGGGGGGGGAGTGGTCCTGTTGTGGGGCCTGAACTCTGGGCCTGGGCGCTGTCCCTCAGCTCTTCAGCTCAAGGCTAGCGCTCTACCACTTGAGCCACAGCACCACTTCCAGCTTTTTTTTCTTTTTGCTTATGTGGTGCTGGGGAATTGAACCCAGGGCCTCATGCATGCAAGGCAAGCATTCTACCACTGAGCCACCTTCTCAGCCCATTTTGAATTTCTGAATGGGCTTATCTCCAGATGATAATCTCCACACTCTCTTCAAATCAACACCCCTCTCCCTCCTCCTTCCCTTCCCTCCTCTTTCTTTTTGTCTTCTTCTTCTTTTCTTATTTCTTGCAATGTCTGTCCTTACTGAGATGGGGAGAATGATAGAAGGGATGGATGATATGGCTCAAGATGACTTGTACTCATACACTGACATGTTGAATTGAAATCCCCCCCCTCCCCGTACCACTACTTAAAGATGATTTCTCAAAAGAAATTTGGTCTTCCAAACTTGGTCTTTCTTTGCTAAATCATAGGAGTCATAAGGTAAATTTGTCTTCCATTCAGTCTCTAAACAGATCAGGTGCCAAATAGTGTTTGCTGTGCAACCCCAGGAATTTTACTAGAGGGAATAAAAGAACTGCATGAGGTTAAAGCACTCACTCTTGAAGAATTCTGCAGCAGAGATACAATACCAAAAACAACTGTGGAATTTTAAGAGAATCCCATCCTCTGAGCTTCTGAGCCCCTAGACAGCAGTAAGTCATCTTCCCAATGCCTCCGCTTACTCTTGCAATCTAACCGTACTAACCATAGCATTGAACACCCCAGACGCAACCCTGCAAGGTAACATCTGCCATGTGTACAGAGTCCATTGTCCCTGTCAATCAGAAAAATATTCTCTCCGATTCTCCCTTCTTCCCACATTAACCCATCTGAAATCTCCAGTAAGCCTCATTCCCCCCACCCCCCCCCCCCGCTTGAAAATCTTCTTCCACACAGAGAAATTTGCAGACTAATTAGGTAATGTTGTGAAAGCAGTTTGAAATCCTTAAATTATACAATCCCCAGGGGTTTAAAAAAAATCTCTTCAAATTACTCTAATGTTATGTTTCTCCCTCATGCATTGTATTGCTCAGTAGTTAGCATAGTAAGTCTTCCAAAACCCCTGCACAGCAATGATCCTTTGCTTCTCGGTCTCACGATCCCTTCTTGATAAATGAAGTGTTGGGAAGACTTTTCTTTTTCTCCCTTTAAATGAGTTCCCAGGGCAGTTTTTTAAAATTTTTTCTCCTATCCTCACAGTTGTCATTGCTGTCCCCAGCAAAGTTTGTTTAGGTTTTTTTTTTTTTTTTAAGACCAAATTAAAGACTACAGAGAGCAGATTGCCAAATCTCTGTGCATGATTTCAGAAAACATCATTTCACCCTAGAGATTACAATCGGGAAATCTCGGCCCTTCTTTTCCAGTCTTTGTCTTATCAGAACTCAGGCGAGTGGTAAAGGACAGAGACACAGAGAAAGGAACACATGAGCTTTTTGGAAAGATGGCTGATGGAAAGATTAGTAGTACTGTTTCATAGAGTAGTTTTTATGAAACCCCCTCCATGTGGGGCCATCGAAATCAGAGTTCTAAGCTGGTCCCAAGGGAAAAAAACCCGGCCAACGTTAGCCAGAGGGACTAAGGAGACTGTCTGGCTTAAACCATCAAAGAGAGAGAGATTCCACCTGGGGCAAGTCACTTGATTTCCCTGGCCTTTATCTTTCTTACTGATAAAAGGGTAGAAGCAGATGACCAAGAATATCTTCCAGATCAAAGGAGTCCAGGTTACAAACGAAGTTTACTCCGGACCACAGACTCATAAATGGGACACAGATCATGGGTTTCAGACCAATTTTAGTTCCCTGTAGGCATTTAGAAATTTCTAAGCTGCAAGAATGAACAACTTTTAAATGTTTACAAGTCAAGAGTCACCAGATCACACACTGGAGTGGGATGATATTCTTCTTGATATTGATTCAAACTAGGCTGACGAGCTGGGTTGGATTGAGCCGTAAATGGATCACAATATTTATAACACGGTTCCAGTCAGTCCAATGTCGCAGCGAAACTTCCGCGTGCTGCAAATAGAGACCCCCACCCAGCCTGCAAGGATATCCACCTAGGTCTCCAAGTTCCAAGACTCACACTTGCTCTGCGGGAGTGAAGAGTCTCTCCTCCATTCCTCCCACTTTCTTTCCTCCCATCTTCTCTCCCTTCTCTCTCTCTCTTCTGCTATATCTTTGTTGCCTTTTTCAACTCTTTGTTTTAGCTTTAACTTTAGTGCTTTTGTGCTAACAAGCTCCTGAAGGCAAACAATCAGATCTAAAAGTCATCTTTCATGATGTGTGGTAGACTCCAGTAATCCCAGCATAGAGGAGAGGTCAAACCAGGGGGATCATGAGTTCCAGGACAGTACATAGTGAGTTGGAAGCTAGTCAAAGCAATATAGTGAGACCTTGTCAAAAAAAAAAAAAAAAAGAAGACAGCAACTGGTGGCTCATGCCTGTAATCCTAGCTACTCAGGAGGCTGAGGATCTCAGTTCAAAGCCAGCCTGGGCAGGAAAGTCCATGAGTCTTATTGCCAATAAACCACCAGAAAACTGGAAGTGGCGCTGTGGCTCAAGTGGTAGAGCACTAGCCTTGAGCTGAAGAGCTGAGGGACAGAGCCCAGGCCCAGAGTTCAAATCCCACAACCAAAAAAAAAAAAAAAAAAAGACTTCTATAACAAAAAATTATCTAGAACTAATATGAGAAATTTTTGTCTACAGTACTGCCCAACTATGCTAGACACCAGCCACATGTGGGTAATTACAATTAAATCGGCAATGAATAACATTTAAAACCCAGTTATTCAGTAGCCCAAGCTGCATTCCATATACTTGGATGCAACAACCATAAGTGGCTACTGACTGGTATACTAGATGGTTTAGATACACAATATTTTCCACATTTCAGGGTTCTATTGAATAGCACTAGACAACTGTCAGAAGGTTTGAGAAACCTCTGTTGGGAAAAGCTTTGCTTCAGTGTCTGAAGTGAGGTTAACCAAGTTCAAATGGAAACACCACTCCTCGCCTACATCTCTTAGGTACTAAGCCTGTTTCCTCTTTGGAAAAAAATGGAAATGACATTATACACAGCTTATACTATTGATGTGAGAATTGAATTATTATCCTAGTAGATGTAAGGTTTAGTGTCTAGGGTCCAGTAAGAGCTGAGTGAAAGTTAACTACTGGTTTTAATATTGATCCTCAAGAGGAAAGGGCTTTAGTTCTCCATATTAATGTACAGGCCTGTTTGTTATCAAAAGTTCACTCTGCTTTTAATGCAGAGATGCCTACAAGTATTTTTTATAGGGAAAAGTCTTTCTCATTGCCTATCACTCTTCTGCTTCCAATTTGACTCCTCATTCAGGATCGAAATGTCTTTATATTATCCTCACAGAACTGTTAAAGAAATAGTACTGAGGGCTGGGTATGGCGGTACCCAACAGGAATCCTAGCTACTCGGGTGGAAGAGGCAGGATTTGAGTTTTAGGCAAATTCTTGCAAAAGCAGAAAATCTAAACAAACTAAGAGAAAAATGATGAGGGCTGTGGTTCAAGTGATAAGAGCACGTTAAGCATGAGGTCCTGTGTTTAAAATCCCCAGGATAGAAATAAGACCTAAGCAGAGTTAAAGTGTCACCCAGGTAAATTTAAATGAAAATTAGCTTTAAAGGCATCATTTCTCAAAATAATAAGAAATTTAAATATTAGACAACAATCCTTTTTGGGAATTTTTTCAGATGTATTTCCTACACTATAATAAATTTAAGGTGATGGCTGGTATTTTCACTTTTTTAAAGTATGCGCTCTTTTATACTTCAATAAAGCTCCTCTCCTTCTACAAGATCATGAAACTAACTGGTATCTATGATCTAAAAGTTCCACTGACTTCTTGACTACATTCTTTGCCTTCTACCTCATAGAGCTATTTTTTTTTTTCAGGGGAAAGGGGAAACCAGAGAGACTACATACTGGTCACTCAGGAGTACTTCCTCTCACTTCCTGGGTTTTCTGGAAAGTCTTGTACCGTCACAATCAAGCATCCTGAGCAAAGAAACAGCCTCCATCCCCTGTGAAATCAGGAGCTTCACGACTCAGTAGTGATTTTCTACGACAGAAGAGAATCAAGCCTGAGGGATGAAAGGCCTAGCTTTCTACCTTAGAATCCAATACCGACATTTTGAGCCTGACCATGTCGTTTTCTTCTCTCTAAAGCAAAGGAGTGAAACTATATGAGCTAGTTGAATTAGCTTTGACAACCTAACTTTTCCATGGGAAGAGTTCGATCAGAGAGAATCTCAAATTGGCTTTTTTGGTGAATAGAGAAAGACACAGATGAAATATAGTATCCAAGCACCAAGAGGCACTAGGAAATAAGAACAAATTCTAGTTTCCTTCTACCCCTGAATAGGGACAATGACACCACTGCACACACACCCAAATCTCCAACTAGATCCTTTATTATGCTTTCAGTGATATATTGCTAAGAAACACAGAGTTTATTGTCATTTTCTTCTGTGATGTTTAAGTTGTTGATATTTAATTTCTAAGAGCCAAACCAAATTTTTAAGCTGGAAGGGACCATAGATGTGTCCTGTGGATCTTTCCCCAAAGCCTCATCTGTTCCAATGGACATTCTACTCCATCCGACATGATTTTTCTTTTTTTACCTTTGCAGGAAAATAAACAGAGAGGTCAAAGCAAGCCTTCTTGTTTCAATGCTTTCTTCTTTCTGATTTTTTGTGTTGTTATATATATATATATATATAATATCATGTTCTTTGCATTATTTTAGACATCAGCACCTGTGACTTGAGGATCTAAGTCAAAATAATACTGCTTCCGAGAAACCATACTTTGGCAGAAGGCAAAATGGAAGGTCAGGCTTGGGAACTAATTATCATGTATGACAATGTCAATCATTTCTTTGAAGACCGACTTAATTTTCAGGTTCCTCACCACCCACCCAGACAACATGGCAAAAAACCAAGATATGTAGGAATAAAAGAAACTTTTTAAAACATGAGAAATAGTTCTATGGTAGACCCTTACACACTGAAGCAGTTTGACATTTGTCTCAGCATCTGCCAGAAGCCATAGGACTCCTCTTGAGACAAAGAAGCAACTGCCAGAAACTACAAGTCCCAGCATGCAATGGTACACAGAGATCAAATAACATAATTGAAGATGATAATATCTGAATTTTAATTAAAAGAATTATCTTATCTTCAAAGAGCTTTTTAAATATTCACAGCAAGTCCCAAGCTATTATAACTCCAATCTAAAGCTGGCTGAGAAACTTTAAGGACAGTCAATGTGGTTGGACATCAGAATAGAGGCTGTTCTTCATAAGAGCCTCTGGATCTTAGTTTTCTGTTATGTTCATATTCTCCTAAGATTTTAGTTCACCCACAAAACCCAAGACTAGTTCTCAAATTACTTTGTCATGAAATCAATTGCTTTCTGGGTGATACTATCTAGATACCACAAAATCCTGATCCTTAAATTTGTTTGCTTATATGTTTGTTTGTTTTTTTTTTATTGGGGAGGGGAGTGTTGTTGTTGTTTTGTGTGTGTGTGTGTGTGTGTGTGTGTGTGTGTGTGTGTGTGTGCGCGCGCGCGCGTGCTGTATGTGAGCTTGAACTTAGCACCTCACACTCTCACTTGGCTTTTTTGATCAAGGAAAGTTCTTTACCATTAAACCACAGCTCCACTTCCAGCTTTTTGCTGGTTAACTAAAGGTAAGAATCTCACCTATTTTTCTGCCCAGGCTGGTTTTGAATCGTGATTGTCAGATCTCAGTCTTCCGAGTAGCTAGGATCACAGGTGTGAGCCACCAGCACCTGGCCTGATCCTCAAAATTGATGTGCCAGATCTCAGGTCCCAGTGTTTCCCTATAGAATGGCAGTGTTACTGTCAGAAACCAATAAAACAAGCTTTGCCATTAAAGTTGTGGTGAAGGAACCCGACCAGGAAAGACCAAGGAAGCAGGTAATTCCAAAAATAACTCAGTAATCTCCAGTTTACATCGGGGACTGCCTGATGTAAGCAGTTGCCATTAGAATAAAACCACCCCTCATTATAAACTGCTTCTTCTGGGACACGTGAAGAGAGAAGGTCATGCTTGTGGTCCCTCACAGGTCATGGGTCTTCACAGCAAATGTGGGGCTGATGGTCAATCCGAAGGAACCCACCAAAAACAAAGAATCCACATCCCACAGCTTAGGCTTTTCCCAGAAAATCCATTCACAGTGGGCCCAAAGTCATCCATTCTCCCAGATGCCTTCTCACGCTGTCTGTGTATTTGTTTTCTGATTCAGTTATCACTAAAACACACATTTGAATTGAATTATGCAAGATTCCAACTTCCACTGCTTTGAACATTTCAGGAAACATTTCTAAACACTTACCTACAGCGATGTGACAAATCCCTGGAGGCAATTGAGGGCCATTTTGACAGCTTCTCATTAAGGAGAATTTTCTAAAACACATAAGTGAGTGTTTGCTATGAACTACTGCACTGAAGTTTAAGTATTTCTCTTCATCGTTCTCTCTACAGCGTGATGGGTCCTTCTGTCTTCTAGTCTGTGTGTGTTTCTATACCACCTCCAAGTCCAAGGGTAAGCACTGCTATCTTTGCCTCGCTTTCAGATCTCCTCCTTTAGAAAGATAAGCACCTGTCTATCAAATTCAGTAATCGACTCCCCACTTGGGATTCTGTCTTTCCTTTGTAAGTGTTTTGCAGGAATCTGCTCTGAACCACGAGGCTCTGGCTATTCCTAAAATTTCATTCCAGGCCTTCACTGTTTCTCTTTTAAGCGATATTGTGATTCTTTCCTTGGGGTTGCCCTTTGCTGTGATGCTCTTAATTGCTGCTTGTATTCATTGATTAGAAGCTCACAGTCCAAAGCACCTAGTCCAATACATTATCTCTAATGTATTGACCATGGATTTGAGGGTCCCTCTTAAACTTGCTCACCTTCTAAGGTTTTCTTATAGTACTTGGTAAGATTATAGCAATATATGATTTTGGGCTGGGAAGGTGGCTCAGTGGTAGAGCACTTGCCTTGCATGCCTGAGGCCCTGGGTTCGATTCCCCAGCACCACATAAGCAAAAAGAAAAAAAGCCAGAAGTGGCTCTGTGGCTCAAGTGGTAGAGCTCTAGCCTTGAGCTGAAGAGATGAGGGACAGCGCCCAGGCCCAGAGTTCAGGCCCCATGACTGGACCCTCTCCCGCCCCCCCCCAAAAAAAAGTGAAAAAAAAGCAATATATGATTTTGAATTGAATGGAGAAATGAATTCCTATGGGGCAGAAATTCATCCATGACCCAGAGAGTTTCTAACTGAGCCAACTGGCCCCATTAGGACAGCCCAGAGCCAAAGAAGTTGAAATCAGAGAACGATCACCTTTTTATATGGAAATGTTTTTGTTCTGCAACCACAGACTAACTTTGCAATTCTACTATGCATTATAAAACCATGTGTCCTCTAGTTAGTTAAAAGTCAAGGATAAATCTAACGATCATCAGAAATACAGGCATGTAGGCACATGTCTGTGATCTCTTATCTGACATGAACAACCAAAAAGTCAGAAGTGGAATTGTGGCTGAAGTAGTGCTAGTCTTGAGCAAGAAAATAGTCATGGATAATGCCCAGACCCTGAGTTCAAGCCCTAGGACTGGCACGAAAGAAAAAGAGAGAGAAATGGAGAAAAGGAAGAAGGAAAGAAAAGAAGGGAGGGAGGGAAGAAGGAAGGAGAAAAGAAAGGAAGAAAGAAAGAAAAGAAAGAAGGAAGGAAGGAAGGAAGGAAGGAAGGAAGGAAGGAAGGGAGAGAGAGGTGAAGGAAGGGAGAGAGAGGTGAAGGAAGGAAAGAGGAAGAGAGGGAAAGAAAAAAGGAAGAAAGAAAGAGAAAGAGAGGGAGAGAAAGAGAGTAAGAAAGTTAATCCATGGAACTAATTTCAGAGAATAAATTACACCAATGCATGGTGTCTCTAATTACCATGAGCTAGCTGAAGCTCTGTAACTTCAAACGCCAAAAAGAGCCCATGAGAAGGTGTTGCTGTTACTCACTGACTTGAAAGTATACATGTGGCATCATTGCTCATGTTAAAATACAAACCAAGAAGAAGAGGAAATATGATAAAATCCTGATTAACATTTGTGAACCCTCTTCATGCTAGGCATATGCATTGTATCATTCAGCCTTCACAACAGAACTTTTGATTCACATCCAGAAATCCATTGGACATCCCTCCATCTCTGTCTTACGTTTCTCTGGAACTATGCACTCTAAGTTACTAGGAGGTAAAAACACTAGAAACCCAGACAAGAGTATGGAGAAAAGGCCTGTTTGGCCTGACTCTGGGAACTTCTGACAATGCATTAAAATGCCCTTCCTATTATCATGTGAGAAAGAGACCATATATTTTGTGTGGCCCTATCTGAAAAAGGACATTTCAGCTTATGGCTTAGTGGGGAATGGACTGGATTAGGAAGAAAGGAGTCTGAGTCACTGGATAAACTAAATGTTGAATTACATTAAATAAGGATTACTTTGCCAGTTGCTGATGGCTCACACCTCTAATCCTAACTACTCAGGAGGCTAAGATCTGAGGATCATGGTTCAAAGCCAGCCTGGGCAGGAAAGTTTATGAGACTCTTATCTCCAATTAACCATGAGAAAACCAGAAGTGGCGCTGTGGCTCAAGTGGTAGAGTGCTCGCCTTGAGCTGAAGAGATAATGGACAGCGCCCAAGCCCAGAGTTCAAGGCCCATGACCAACCAAAAAAAATTACTCAACTGTGATAAAGTAAGTGCTACGATCTTTGCCAAGCACTAGTCATAGATAAACTAAATGCACAGGAAAATGCAATAAAAAAAAAAAAGTGTGCCAAACGGATGTAGTAAGTACTCAGAATAGGCAATCACTAATAGGGGGATCACTAATCCTAGCTCAAAGCATGGGATCTGGATGGGACCAAAGCTTGCACTAGCTCTTAGAGAGGTGGAATGGTGAGTCCAATGAAGAAAGGGAGGACAGGGTTGCAGGCATTGGTAGCAAGATGAGACGGGGACTACTTAGAGATGAGGCTGAAGAGGTTGGGTTTGGTGAGATTCGGCATCCAATTCTGATTCTAAAACTGAGTCAAAGACAATGACCAGGGGTGGAATCATTCACCCAGCGCCAAGCAGTTCTCCCCTATGTCAGAACAAGGAAGGGAATCACTTCCGGAAGCTGGGAAATAGCCCAAAACAAACATCAAATTCCGTGCCCTTCCAGGAAGAGGAACAGAATACTAGGAGATCAGCCATAATGCAGATGGTCTCTAGTGATCCACATTCCCAGGCCAGGCAAGGCAGAGGGGGGCTGGGAAATAACCCAGCAGGCTCCAAAAAAAAAAAAAGATTTTTAAAAAAGGACAATTGAGAGGGGCTGAGAATGTGGCTTAGTGGTAGAGTGTTTGTCTAGCATTCATGAAGCCCTGGGTTCGATTCCTCAGTACCACATAAACAGAAAAAGCTGGAAGTGGTACCGTGGTTCAAGTGGTAGAGTGCTAGACTTGAGCAAAAACAGTTCAGGGACAGTGCCCATGCCCTGAATTCAAGCCCCAGGACTGGCAAGAAAGAAAGAAAGAAAGAAAGAAAGAAAGAAAGAAAGAAAGAAAGAAAGAAAGAAAGAAAGAAAGAAAGAAAGAAAGAAAGAAGGAAAGAAAGAAAGAAAGAAAGAAAGAAAGAAAGAAGGAAAGAAAGAAAGAAAGAAAGAAAGAAAGAAAGGAAAGAAAGAACGAACGAAAGAAAGGAAAGAAAGAACGAAAGAAAGGAAAGAAAGAAGAAAGAAAGAAAGAAAGAAAGAAAGAAAGAAAGAAAGAAAGAAAGAAAGAAAGGAAAGAAAGAAAGAACGAAAGAAAGAAAGAAGGAAAGGATGACAACTGAGAGACAGGCACCATATTTAAAATAAACAAATGAATAAAACTCATGCAGATGTGAAGGAATTAAGAAGCATCTGGGTTGTGAAGATCAATCTAGTGTAAGAGGGTACTGTGCCCAGTATCTAATGGCTATTTGAAAGGTTTAAGCTTGGGGGTAGGAGGGCTTATGAGAAGTTGTTTTGTGGTGCCACATGGTTTATTTGATCTTTTTACTTTCATACCAAAAAAAAGGAAGAAAAATGCTCCTTATGCTTTTGGGGAGTTTTCTTCGCTAAGGACCAAGATGGTAATTCTTTGTTTTGATTTGTAATACTCTGTTTTTTCAGTTCCTGCTGCCTTCTGAAGCTTCACAGAGGGAAGAAGTCCCAGAGGTGGGGGGCAGGCAGCTCACAGTGGGTGATCACATGGACAGGACTTTTAAACTAGTTTTTCTGTGGCAGATTTGTAAAGAGGAACACCCAGAACTAACACAATTGGGTAAACCTTTCTGCTTATAAAGACTCGTGTCCTAAAGCATGGAATAAACATGACAGTTTTCTTAAAGCTCAACTCTATCAGAAGTCATTCTTGAAGTCTCTCAACACATAATGATCATTTATTTTCTTGTGATGAGTTTCCTATGCAGATTGGTCCAAACAACAAATTGGTCTGTCTCGAATAAACACCCCAGTAAGTAGCACCTATGCCTAAATAAACAAGGATGTCAATGAGGTTTTGGCATCCAGTCCCCTTGGGCAGTTGAATAGGGAAAGAGATTACCTGACAGACAGGCAAAAAAAGGAAGATTGAAGCTTCCAAATGTCCACCTACTATCTATCCCAGAAAGAAGTCACAATGAAGAACTACAGTGACAGAGTTTCTTTGTATCTCAAAGCACAATAAGATTACTATCTCAGCTGGGGCTTGGAGGTTCACATCTATAATCCTAACTACTCAGGAGGCTGAGATCTGAGGATTGAGGTTCCAAGCCAGCCCAGACAAGAATGGCTATGAGACTTTTATCTCCAAATAACCAGCAAAACAAATAAACAAAAAAAAGCAAGTGGAGCTGTAGCTCAAGTGCTAACACATCAGCCTTTAGTGAAAAAGCCAAGTGACAGTGCCCAGGCACTGAGTTTAAGCCCCAGTACTCAAATACACACACACACACACACACACACACACACACACACACACACACACACACACACAGCAATTATTATCCAAATGCACCTCTCTACTTTCTGATATGTGATGTACCAAAAGATTCAAGATCTATTTGGAACAAGGTGTGAGATACATATACATATTTAATAAATATAAATGTAATAAATATACCAAATTAATAATATACCAATTAACACTATTGTCATAACCATTAAGTAAACAGATTGTACTAGGCATTAAGTATTAAGCAGATATAAAGTTTATCAAATCATGTCTTTTTCTTTTTCTATAAGAGGGAATTTCCCATTTTAAAACTCTCTGCCTCCTTTAAAAACAACTTTAGTTTCAAGCTACTTATTAATGGCTTCTCACGTTTCCCAACCTGTGGTAAACATCCACAGGTTCTCATGAATACAATATTTGCAAACTTATTAAGAGAAAAGGAAGACCAAAGGAGGCACACTTAGAAGAGGAACACAAAGGTGCAATGCCTATGTGCATCTGATCATATAAAATATTATTTATTGAAAAGAACTCCAGGAGATGGAAACAAGAGGCTTTTTCTTTCTTTCTTTCTTTCTTTCTTTCTTTCTTTCTTTCTTCCTTCCTTCCTTCCTTCCTTCCTTCCTTCCTTCCTTTCTTTCTTTCTTTCTTTCTTTCTTTCTTTCTTTCTTTCTTTCTTTTGGTTTTGTTTGTTCATTTATCTGTTTTTGGAAGGATAAGGGGGCACAGAAATGGAAGGAACAAAGGTTGAACAAATGCAGCAGTGGTACTCACTGGACATGATGTTAAAAATGAACTAGACACTCTGTGGGTGGGGATGGGCGGGAAAAACTGAAAGAGAGCAAGGGAAGAGGTGACATTGTCCAAAAAGAAATGTACTCATTAGCTGACTTACCTGTGACCCTTCTTTACATCACCACTCTAATAACAATTTTAAAAGAAAAAAGAAGAGAAAAGAAAAAAAATCAGTCGAATATTAGAAAGCAAACTGTGTGAAATATTCATATCACTTTGTCAAGTTGAATGCCTTTATGTGTGTTATTTGTCTAAAAATGAAGAATGCAGATGCACTAAAGTTTTAGTCTTTATTCTTCAAAGGCAAACTTACATATGTCTTAATGAACTAGTGGCTAATGAACCCCATATAGTGCCAGTGCTAAGTACCCATCATATTTTTTCATTTTGCTGTGGTTCAAAACAACTGAACTGTTCTCGCATTTAAGCAGTTTCATAAACAGACTTAGTCTTTTGGCCGCAGACTACTTGGTTATCATTCCTTTATCAAAAACTACTTACTAGGTATTTGGTAAGTGTGCAGAGCTCTTGTAGATGGTTGCGATGGAACAGTAAACTTAAAAACTTGTCTCTGTCCCCAGTGAGAATACGGCCAAATAAAGGAGAGTGACACTTTTTAAGGATGGGAGGGTACTGTCACTTTAAACAGCACCTTAGGGCCCATTTCACAGATATTTTTTGGCTTGGGTTCCATCTTGTTGTTGGCATATTTTGAGTTTTGACTGTGCCTGTGAAGAAGAGAGAGAAAGGGAAGTCAAACTTTCTACTTACTGTTCAATATTACATATTTGTTGCCAACAAGAATATGTCTCAACTAGATTATTAAACTTCCCTTCTATGAGTCACAAAGCAAATTGTAAGACAATTGTTATTTATTCATTCAGTCATCAAATATTTATAGGACACCACTGTTTATAAATGATAGTTGCAGACTCTGGGAATGTAGGAATGAATGGGTCACAGGCATGCTTGACCTAAGCCCACATTCAAACTATAGATGCTAAGGGACAGATTACTCCAAGATAGCTCCAATATGTAGGAAACGGAGTCAGACCTCCTATTCACTAACAATAAGCGAATACTGCTACCAGCATCTCACCTTCAGAACTAAAGTAACACAGCATTGGCCATTGACTGAATATGTTGTAGGCATGCAAAAAGCCCAGTGGACCACTAACATCCATTTAGCTTCCATGCACACTCACACAGCTTTAATAAAAGGCAGCAACTGGGCATTGACATGAGCTTCCTGTGTGGCCTCTTCAGAACTTGGTGGGGGGGGCCCTCACATGACACTGGAACAAGGACATGAGTCCATCTAAGACACAGGTTTGGTTTCTCAGTATTTACGTTCAATGCTTGTAACTAACAATAGTTCAAAGCCTTTTACAGAGAAATTAGTCAATACTTTTTGTTGTTATTGGTGGGTTTGGCAGGGTTGGTTCCTGAGGTTTGAACACAGGGCCTCTTGCTTGCTAGTTCAGTGCTCTTCCGTTGAGCCACATATCTAGCCAACCCTATCTGTGAAAGATGTCTTTAAAGGTTCTCATCTCTTTTCAAGTTTCTCCTTCTGACATTGTGTTGTACCATGAATGCAGAAACACTTGACCTCATCACACAGGGGAAAAGCTATTTTGTTTTGTCAAGGGATGATCATTGGCAACAGGGAATAGGAATTTTGAACTATTTATACTGACATCTACATATGGTTTTGTTTTTTCTGTGCTAGTACTGGGGCCTGAACTCAGGCCCTCAGGCCTTCACTGGGCCTTTTCCCTACCAGTTGGTATCTATCAATGAGCCATACCTCCACTTCTAGATTTTCAGATAAGAGTCACTCAGGTTTGCTTGCTCTAGTAGGCTTCAAAAAGATGATCCTTAGATCTCAGCCTACTGAGTAGCTACGATTATACTCACCAGCAACACAAGGGTTTGGGTCAAAAAATGTGTGTAAGGAAGGAAACTATTGTGATCTCTCAGGAGATAGCAAAACAAATGAATAAAGCAAATGTGGGCTTTCTCCCTTAAAACAGACCATTTTTGCCTCCTTAAAAACCTGTAAATGAGAGTCCTGGATTCTAGAGAGAAAAAAAAAAGTATTACTAAAACAGATGAGATCTTATAATTCTTGCTGTAGTAAAATTGAGGGGTAGATGTCCCCCAGGGTAGAAATTGAGGGAGAAGGCAGAGGGAAAAAACATGAAGAAAAGGAAAATTTTATTTTAATTAACTCGTTGTGTAGTGTTCTTTCTCCGGTGTGATTTGAGGTAGATTTTTACAATCAATTACACTGAGTGAGACATTTAATGAGCACACTAAACCTGAAACTCGCTGCCTAGGCTTCATACAGATTCTTTATTACTTGGTTGGTAAATCTAAACAAATAGATTTATAATGGCTTGTCGACAATTCCCATGCAATAACTATATTATTAAATCTAAAGCATCATTAAAGGTTAATTATATTTAAAATCATTGAGATTTAACAATGATGTAATATATAGGGAAGATATTTATCTTCTCCTGTGTGTACTATAATTATTAAACCTCAATGAATTTCTCTCTTTAATTCTGCCATTCTCCTGGCTAAATAGCCTGTCTGACTGAACTCTACGCCTACAGCTCAAGATGACTCTTTCTGCTTTAGACCTTTCAAGACTTCTTTATCCACCTTCCCTCTTTTCCATCTTTACCCAAGATCTTGTCAATATCTTCAAAGAGAAAATTGTCACTCTATGGAGAGAATTCTCACCCCTCCCTGGCTTTTCTCCTTACTGATAGCCTATTCTCTATTACCTCCTGTCTCCTACAAAGTCCTAGCATCTAAAGCACTAACTATAAAATTTCATCTCCAAGGCTTTTCAGTGATAATCTCTGTTATGTTTCTTTTCCTCTGCTTCACTTCGCTATGGTATTCTTCTTCCAGTCCTAGCTTTTAGAAGTATTCTGTGGATCCTTTTTTCCCCCAACCCAAATCCTAAATCAAACTTTATCCCCTTCAATTCATGTGTCTAGTGTTTTATCCCTGTCTTTGGATTGTACACATAAATTCCTAAAATACATCCTGCCTCTGCTACTTTCATTCTACTCCCTTAAAATAAGATTTAGTTCTAATCTTCTGGGGTCCAAATGAGTAGTTCATTAACAGGAACTTGACGACATAGCTCCTCTTTTCTGCCTTGTAATTTTAATCTTTTCACTACAGATGATCTCTGGTATCTTCAGAGATCTCTTTTGCCATCTCGGTCCTCTTCTTCTTCCTTCTCTCCATTTAAATACAGCTTTCACAGAACACTGAATATGACCGTGATTGACTGTCAGACACTGTTCTAGATCTCAAGAGAAGTCCATAGTCACAGGTTCTATCCTCAGAGAGATAAACGTACAAAGTGAGTGAGCTAAATAAGCAGTCATTGTAAGTGTTCCGATGTGGTCCTTAAAGGGGCCACCAAGGCTCATATGTTAGCAGCTTGATTCTCAGCTGATGGCATCACTGGGAGATGGTGGAACCTTTAAGAGGTCAAGGCTTAACATAAGAAAGTTAGGTCCTGGGCTGGGAAGATGGCTCAGTGGTAGAGCGCTTGCCTTGCATGCATGAGGCCCTGGGTTCGATTCCTCAGCACCACCTAAGCAAAATGAAAAAAGCCGGAAGTGGCGCTGTGGCTCAAGTGGTAGAGCACTAGCCTTGAGCTGAAGAGCTGAGGGACAGCACCCAGGCCCAGAGTTCAGGCCCCACAACCGGACCCCCCAAAAAAAGAAAGTTAGGTCCTATGGGACATGACTTTCAAAAAGATAACCTGGGATCTATCTCTGTCTCTCTCTCTCTGTCTCTGTCTCTCTCTGTGTCTCTGTGTGTCTCTCTGTCTGTCTGTCTGTCTCTCTCTCTCTGCTTCCTGGCCACCATGAGGTGAAGAATCTCCCAAGCCACACATTCTTCCCACCATGATGTTCTGGTCAAGCTCATGGTACTAAGTAAACATGCACTGAGCCCTTTAAAATCACAAGTGGCATAAACCCTCCCCCCTTTGTGTTGCTTTGCTCGGGTAACTGATCACAGTGTCACAAGCCCTATCTAATACAATATGCACACATTTCTTTCTGCTTTCAAAAACATTTACTATAAAGACTCTTGCCTCTTCTATTAAGCTCTTAATTGCTATCACTCACTGTCTTTTGATAGCCATCTTCCTGACAGGTTCTGCTTTCCTACCACTGCTTTCCTACCACTGATTCCCTCCAGCCATGCTCACTCCTGGGAGCACTTGAATGGTTCCAGATCCTCAGAGTGGTAAGAAGAGAGGCATAGCCTTTGTAGAACACCACCAGCCTGAGTTTGAATTCCCGTTCTGCCACTTCGTAGATGTGCTATCATGGAAAAATCACTTCATGTTCTGAGTTTCAGCTTTCTCACCGGTTGGCTGGAGTTATCCATCAGCTTGAGGGTTAGGAGGAACCCGTGGAAAGTACCTGGCCGAGTTCACACGAGCTACTACTGCTGGTTTGAAGCCTTCCTTCCTATAGTCACCTACTGCTGAGTTTCTTGCAAGATTTCCAAAGCAAAACATTTCGATCATCTTCTATTTTATCTCTCAGGTACCACATTGAGCTCGGGGTCCTTAGGTCCCTGTGCTTGTCTAGTGCAGGAAGATTATGCATGATTGTTTGTTTGATTCCTTCCTTATTTCCTTCACATTTTTCCTTCATTTCTAACTGTAGATGTCCTTGTCATTTCTGTGTGTGTGTGTGTGTGTGTGTGTGTGTGTGTGTGTGTGTGTGTGTGTGTGTGTGTGTGTGTGCTGGTTCTAAGACTTGAAATCAGGTCTGGATACTGTCCCTGAGCTTTTTTGATCAAGGCAAGCACTCTACCACTTGAGTTACAAATCCACATCCAGCCTTTTGCTGGTTAATTGAAGATAAAAATTTCAGATTTTCCTGCCTGGGCTGGTTTCAAATAACAACCCTCAGATCTCAGGCTCCTAAGTAACTAGTATTTCAGGAATAAGGCACTGGTGCCTGGCTGTCCTTGTCTTTTTGTAAATAACATAAACATTCATATAGCATCTAAATTTTATCATAAAGTTGAATCAAACTATCATTTGGAGCATAGAAATAAACCAAAATGTAGCCAGCTACCGGTGGCTCACACCTGTAATCCTAGCTACTCAGGAGGCTGAGATCTGAGGATTGTGGTTCAAAGCCAACCCAGGCAGGAAAGTCCATGAGACTTTTATCTCCAATAAACCACTAGAAAACTGGAAGTGGCACTGTGGCTCAAGTGGTAGAGCACTGCCTTGAGCTGAAGAGCACAGGGACAGCGCCCAAGCCCAGAGTTCAAGCCCCACAACCAACAAAAAAGAAAGAAAGAAAGAAAGAAAGAAAGAAAGAAAGAAAGAAAGAAAGAAAGAAAGAAAGAAAGAAAGGAAGGAAGGAAGGAAGGAAGGAAGGAAGGAAGGAAGGAAGGAAGGAAGGAAGGAAGGAAGGAAGGAAGGATCCAAAATGTTACCTCTGAGTACTAGGTTTATTGGTGACTTTTTTTTCATTATACTTTCCAATATTTTCCACACTTTCTATCAAGCATAGGACTTGAAAAACAATGCATACTTTCAAAGACAGAGAGCCAGGCATGGTTACACAAACCTGCCATCCTATCACTTGAAAAGCTGAGGCAGGAAGATCAAGAGGTCAAGGCCTGGACTCCTATCTACACAAAAGGCTAAGATATGAGGACTGCAGTTCAAAGCCAGCCCAGACAGACAAATCCATGAAACACTTATCTCTGATTATCCAGAAAAAAAAAGCCAGAGGTGGAGGTATGGTTCAAGTAGTAGAGTGGCAACCTTGAATAAAAATAAATAAATAAATAAAAAGCAAGGGCTACAGGCCCTGAATTGAAACCCCAGTACAAACAAGAGAGAGAAAGAGACAGAGACAGAGACAGAGAGTTCAAGGCTATCCTGGCTTGTATACCAAGACCCTATTTCAACCTCCCCTCTACCCCCAAAAAGAACTACACCAGAATATACAAAGCCACATGCTAGCATTTCCCACCAGCAGACCTATCCATCTGCATTATTAAATAACTCTGTGTACTTCCTATACAGGGCTCTTTTTTCCTTGTGATTAGTCTGGAACACTGAAGCTCCATCTTCCCAAAAATGGGGCAGTCAGGCAGTGACACAGATGCAGGGGCAGGATATTGTGCCTATAGCACAGCATATCCACCACCCCGAGAGACTTGTAGCTACAAGCAGACGATGCAGCCTGTGTTCAGGTTTAGAAGCCGCTGACTCTTGATGCTAAGGACACTGTTCTAATTTAAATGGTATCAGAGTAAACAGGATACTACATGTAGAATGAAACTTCTCAAGCCCTTACCTGAAGAGATAAGGCTGGAAGCATAAACATCATACAGAGCTCACAAGTGAAGTCTATAGTCATTTCCAGGTGCCTGGTCTGGAAGTCCTATAGTAGATCTAACTTTGAAGTAGACAAGAGCAAGCGGGAGGGGCGGGGGGAGGGGGGAATGGACCACTTTCCATTAGGAAGTATTCCCCACTTGTTCCTTCCAGAAACCTCACAGATAATTTTTTTTTTTAATTTAAAAGTTCCTTATTTAGTCAGGACGTTAAAAAGCAAAGGGAGGAAAGGGGGGTGGGGGGGAAGATGTGAATTCCTGCCAAAAGGATCAAGTCCTTATAAAAGAAAAAAAAGAAATCCCCAAAGTACTCCAGTTTAGCCACAGCACATCTGGGAATTGTTTGAAGGATAATGACAGTAATAATTATGATTACTTGCACTTAATTCTCCCTCACAGGGGCGTTGTGAAGATTAATGGGTTAATGCTCATAATGTGCTTTTGGTTCCTCGATGAAAGTTCTCATGAAAAGCCAGATTATTATTATGGTTATTATTGTTTATGTTAGGCCATTCCTGTGGCAGGGCTGGCTTCACTGCCCATCAACCAGCCACCAGAAAACTATCAACTTGGGGCCCACTGCTGAGTATTGCAGCCTTTCCAGTGAGAAGCCCACCGGCTTCAGAGAAAGCAGACAGTGAAAGGCAGAGCTGGCAGCCAGAGCCACCTGCACCAGCGGCCTAAGGCCTGCCTGTCCCCAAGGCATCATTCCATGATTTCAGACAAATAGGGAGAAGCGAAGTGGTATTCAGTGGAAACTACAGGGATACTGAAAATGTCTCCCCAAAGAAAGGGTTGGCAAACAACAACAACAAAAATCCATAGACATTATCCTAACGCAAGTAGGAGACATAGCTAATTTTAAATAAGATGCATGTTGAATTGTTTAAAATTAAGGACATAGTAAATAATATATAATAGATTACTACTTAACATTCATGTATGATTTTATTTTTTAAAAAAAGGGGGGGGGAGACAGAAAAGAAGCCTGGCACTGGTGGTTCACACCTAGCTACATAGGAGGCTGAGATCTGAGAATCACAATTCAAAGCTAGCCCAGCTAGGAAGTCCATGAGACATTTATCTCAACTAGCCACCAGAAAACAAGATGTGGAGCTGTGGCTCAAAGTGGTGAAGAACTAGCCTTGAGCAAAAGAGCTCAGGGACAGTGCCCAGGCCCTGAGTTATAAACTCATTTGTCTTCTGTCTTCAGGCTTATGCCAATGTTTGTTGAACAAGACAAGGTACTTGTGATTCTTTTTCTTTTCCTTTTCTTTATCCTTTCCCCTTTTTCTTTCTCTTTCTTTCTCTCTTGCTTTCCTTTTCTTTCTCTTTCTCGTTCTCTTCTTTCTCTTTCTCTTGTCTCTTTCTTGCTCTCTCTCTCTCTCTCTCTCTCTCTCTCTCTCTCTCTCTCTCTCTCTCTCTCTCTCTCTCTCTCTCTCTCTCTCTCTCCCTTTCTCCCTTTCTCTCTTTCTTCCTTTCTTTTTTCTTACTGGAGACAGGATCTCACTATGTTGCCCAGGTTGGTCTCAAACTCATGGGCGAAGCTCCTCCCTTTGTTTCATGAGTAGCTGAGACAACATATGTGCACCTCCATATTTGGCTTACCATGATTCTTTAAAGGTAGATTTTAGCCAGTACCTGCAACTCACACCTGTAATCCTAGCTACTCTGGAGGGGGAGATCTGGGGCCTGGGCAGGAAAATCCATGAGACTCCTATCTCCTATTAACCACCAAAAAGCAGGAAGTAGACCTGAGGCTCAAGTGATAGAACATTAGGTTTGAGCACTAAAGCTAAGGGACAGATCCCAGGTCTTAACGTCCTAGCCCCAGGAACAGCACCAAACAATAAAACTAAAAATATAAATAAATAAATAAATAAATGTATCATTTTTGACAATCTAAATATAGGCTAGTCAAGAGAATACAGCACACTGGTACAAAACTAGCTGTGCTGCTGTGAAGTTCTATGTGATGATCTCAAGCCCTGATCTCTAATTGAAAACAGAAGTGGCAATTGATTTGTGCAATGAGACCTTTTTTGTAGGACACCAAAAGGCCCTTTACGCACAGTGCATGTGTAGTGATAAATGTATGAAATATATGTCTGGTTCTTAAAGACACTCAATAACCAACAGAAAAGAAGAAATTGGAAAGAATGAAAACAGAAAAGAAGAAATTGGAAAGCAGAGACATCATTGCTCCCACTGCTCAAAAATCTCATTACTAATCTCATTTCTCCACCTAAAATTATCATTCCGTTCTACAGCTTAGTTCTTGAGAGACTGGAAATCAAGGAACACCCGCCCCCCATCCCTGCCACCCTTCCTACCCCCCCCCCCCGCCATCTCTGCCACTCCAAGAGAGAAGCTGCTGATTGACTATTGACAGCCATTCTCCCATATCCATTGAAACAGAATCTTAGCTCAAGCTGAGCTCTTTACCATCAGGAAGAAAATGCCATACTCCCCAGTTTCCCTCGCAGCTAGGTGTGTCCAGGTGACTAAATCCTAGCCAAAGGAGAGTTTGGCAGAAATGTGTTGGCTCTAGTTTAGCTGGCAAGTGTCTCTTCTATCCTTCCCCACTTCCTCTTCCCTGATGCCTGGAAATCTGACATGACAGCAAGAACTGTAGTCACTATTAAGGACCATGAGTCAGCCAGCCGGGTGGAAGCAGAAAGATTCCTCCCACCTGCCCCACAATCCCCACTGCCAGATCTCAGGAACCTGTGAATAAATCCTATTACGTTACAAAGAGGAATTAAGGGTGCAGACGGAATAAACATTATTAATGAGCTGCCCATAAAATAAGAGATTACCATGGATTATCTAAATGGGCACTGTTAATCTCAAGAGTCTTTAAGAGTAGAAGAGGGAAACAGAAGAAAACCAGAGAAAGAGAGAGAGAGAGCAGAATGAGAGATGCACAATGTTGCTGACTCTGAAGACAGAGGAAGAGACCACAAGCCAAGCAATTTTGGTAGCTTCTAAAAGCTACAAAAGGCAAAGAAACAGATTCTCCCTTAGAGCCTCCAGCAGAAATGTAGGCCTCCTGACCCCTTGCTTTTAGCTCAGTGACACCTATTTTAGAATCCTGACCCCCAGAACTTTGATACTAAAGTTTTGTGGGTTTGACCCTGAGTTGGTGATCATTCATTATAGCAGCTATAGGGGACTCATACATGGGTTCTGAAGATGGCAGAGCAAAGGAATGAAGAGACTTGGTCCCTGTTGACTTTGGGGAGCCACCACATACCTAGCTCTGGGTGATTTGATTCGAGACTTCTTTTATGTGAAAAAAAAATGCTTTTTGTGTTTAGGACACTGTTATTTGAGATCTTCTTTTATATGCAACAACATCACAGCTTCTAATTGATGGACTACATTTTAGAGGCAAGAAATGAAGAACTCACAAAAGCTAAGTGTTCTATTTAATCCTTGTCAACAACATATTCAAAATCAGGAGAAGAACCTAGTGTCCTAACTGCCATGTGTCTGGTCGACCCACTAGAGTACCACAGTTATTCTCAAATCAACTTGCATCTGGTATAATCAGAGCTTATGAAGGTACAGATTTCATGATAAGAGTTTCTGAGTCAGGAGAATTGGCAGGGATCAAACAACAGTGTGAGAGCTTTGCTACATTCCTGTTAGACCAGCCTCAAGAAACCACTCTCCCATTTCTAGCTCCACAACCAAAGTCCAGATCCCACACTTGGGTATAATGGCAGCTTCCTGGTTTGTAAGCTGGCCCATGGTGCTGAGTGTAGGCTCTCCTTGGCCACACTCCCATCAAATGAAATTTGTTGTTATCACAGGTTTTCTGGGCTGGGAATGTGGCTTGGTGGTAAAGTGCTTACCTACCATGCATGAGGCCTTTGGTTCAATTCTTTAGTATCACATAAACAGGAAAAGCTGGAAGTGGTGCTCTGGATCAAGTAGTAGGGTGCTAGCCTTGAGCAACAAGAAGCTCAGAGACAGTGCCCAGAACCTGAGTTCAAGCCCCAGGACTGGTAAAACAAAACAAAAAAAAATTCATTGTATTTCTTCTTCAGAACTGTGGTAACTTCCCACAATGGACTAATTTCACTCTGAATCCCTATGCAGAATCTGTAGGCTCCCCATAATTGACTTCTCTATTCCCCACAATTCCCAAGCCACCGTTTCTCCACCTAGTTCTTTGAAGAGGATTAGGGAAATGAAAACTTTTTTCTCTCTTTTTTTTTTTTTTTTTTTTTTTTGTCGGTTGTGGGGCTTGACCTCTGGGCCTCGCCACTGTCCCTCAGCTCTTCTGCTCTACCACTTGAGCCACAGTGCCTCTTCTGGTTTTCTGGTGGTTAATTGGAGATAAGAGTCTCAAGGACTTTTCCTGCTTGGGCTGGCTTTGAACCACAATCCTCAGATTTCAACCTCCTGAGTAGCTAGAATTACAGGAGTAAGCCATTAGCACCTGGCTTTTTTTTTCTTCTAATTTTATATCCATGAAAACTGATTGTGCCTCCCACCCCCACGAGAGAATTGGCCAGGTGAAAAAGCCACACAGAAAACAAAAAGATCATTGCAATCTGCCATCTTCATCCCTAAGACAGCCACACACCTTCCAGGTCTCCTCTGTGAGCAGGCCAGTGACTCCGGGGGGGGGGGGGGGGGGGGCGGGTGACAACTTCATGAGAGCTTCAACTAATTGCTCCAGAAAGAGAACAGAGCCAGGAGAAGCCGCCAGGGTTTGTGTGCTGGTATTGGGACATTTGAAAGAGAAGGCGCCCTGAGAGGAAACTGGCAGCAGCTCCACCCAGCTCCAGCCAAAATGTGTCCTTCTGGAAGCCCCAGCATGCTTGAGTGAGGTATGTAGCAGCTCTGGCTGTCCTGGTGCATAGGGATGATGGAGAAGGTGTGGGGACAGGAGGGCCTGTGGGGCAGGGGAGGGGGGAGCATTAAACTCCCACAAGGAAAAGCAATTCAGCTCAGGGCCAGAGCAGCACCAGGTGATCTACTTCTGCAAAGCCCTCCAGATCTGAATGCTTTTGTGGGTTCTTCTCATCAAAATCAGCCTCCAAGTAAATATGGTATTAGCTGAGCCTTGGCCAGTGTCTGGTTACGCATCCACTCACGGCTGTTCTTTGGGAAGGAAGGTCTTTCTCTTTGTATGTTTTTCTTCTGTTCCGTGAAAACAAAGCAAAAAAATTAAATTTCATATAGCTTTGTTCTCAGTCTCGTCTTCTTTCTTCCATTCTTCCTTCCTGTTTTATAGGGCTATACAACCATTTTTTAAAACACTAAACACAGTATGCTGCAGCCTGGATTTTAATCGTCTTTATATGTTCCAACCCCTCTTAAATATAATACCTAGGAATCACAAACCCAAGGCCCTTGGTTCAGTGACAACTGCAAACCATCTGACTTCTTTGGATGGTTTCACAGTTTGTGTCTTTGATTGATGAGTCTTCCAACAAATACTTACCTGTGTTTCCTATCTTTTGCGGATAGTTCCTTTCTCTTCAAAACCAGTTTGCAAGATCAGTCCTTCAGCATCTCTGGTTAAGAGTTTTTGTCATTTTTTTTCCTAATCTGCTTCCCAAAGAGCTACAGAGCTCCATATACAAACATATATATACACTTATTTATTTATTTATTGTGCCAGTCCTGGGGCTTGAACTCAGGGCCTAGGCTCTGCCTCTGAGCTTTTTTTGCTCAAAGCTAGTGTTCTACCATTTGAGTCATAGCTCTACTGCTGTCATTTTGGGTGGTTGAGTCTCACAGACTTTCTTGCTTGAGCTGGTTTCCGACCGCGGTTCTCATATCTCAGCCTCCTGAGTAGCTAAGGATTACAGGCATGGGCTACCAATTCCTAGTCTCTCATTACTTATTAGCTGAACCCCCAAACCCTTGCAGAAATACCTAGCTTCTCCTATTTGTCTTCCATTATTCCTCTAGCTAGTTCTTTGAAGAAGGTTAGAGAAATCAATGCTTTCTGATACAGAGAGACTTCCCTCCCGGGTTCTTCCTTCAATGGCCTCACCAGAATGGTGAAAAGAGACACGACCAGAAAGCTCAACAGAAATTGAAGTACATGAAAGATCCTATTTTTATTGAGATTCCCCTTCTCTCAAACTCACTGGCTTTTCTCAGGATCAGTGACTAAATCATCTCTGCACAATTTCAGCAGGGAGAAAGGAGCTACCCTTGTTTGTATTTTTTTTTTTGGTAGTGACCTTTATATGCTTCTGCTTCGATATATCATTGTGGGAAGATAACTGGGGGGGGGGGGCTGGAATCTCAGCTCAAAAGAAAATAGGAGAGCAAAGGAAATAGTCCTAAACGGGGCTGAGAATGGACAAGCAGTGTTCCCAGAGCGCCTCAGCACCATGGGTTGCAGAGATACACATGCTGAGAGGGATGGCAATTATCTCAGCGTTATTTAGGTTGGGGGGGGGATGGGCAAAGGGGAGAATGTAACTAACATGTAAATGGAATGGCGAATGGAAATTCCAGGTGACTTTAAAGCACCTGGCAAACAGGCATCCCTTCTCACTATTTCCTTGTTTGGGCCCCAGACTGGGAAGCCATCCCCTTCCTGGCTCCCTTGTGGAATTTCTGTGTGGTCCTCTTCTTACTCAATTAACCTCTCCCCTCCCGCATTTCATCATGTGTGTACAGGGATAGGATAGACTTCAAAGAGGTTCAGACCCTAATTAATGTTGCTAAGGCATCTTAAGATTCTTGGATGGAAAAAAAAAATAAAACCACCACCACCTGTATGCATAATCTGAGGCAACAGGACAGCAGGTGGAAATGATTGCTATTACATCTGACTTCACCTCAGAGCCAGTTTCCTCTATGGCCAGTGCTTGTGTTTCTCTCTCTCTCTCTCTCTCTCTCTCTCTCTCTCTCTCTCTCTCTCTCTCTCTCTCTCTCTCTCTCTCTCTCCACATGTGTGTATACCAATGATCAAAGTACATAAAAAGACTGTACAACCAACAATTAAAAGTGAGGATGAAATAACAAAAAGGGTGATATAAGTAATGCCTTTAACAAGACAAAGACAAGCTGGGTGCTGCTGGCTCACTCCTGTAATCCTAGCTACTCAGGAGGCTGAGATCTGAGGATCTTGGTTCAAAGTCAGCCCATGAAGGAAAGTCCATGAGACTCTTATATCCAATGACCCACCAGAAAACCAGAAGTGGCTTGTGGCTCAAGTAGTAGAGCACTAGCCTTGAGCTGAAGAGCGCAGGGACAGCGCCCAGGCCCAGAGTTCAAGCCCCACGACCAAGAAGAAAAAAAAAAAAAAAAAGACAAAGACACCATGCATACATTCTCCCACTCTCCCCCTCCCCACCCCCCACCACTCAGTCTTCCCTTCCTCTATGGGAAGAGAAGACATGGATACAAGAATGCTTCTGAGATCAGGGAAGTGGCCCTTTTTTAAAAGTAGTTCTTAAAATAACTGCTCCAAACTTTCCATTATTCTCCTCATCTTTCCTGTACTCGGTTTAGCAGGAGTCAACTAAAGGCAACAAGCGATTTATTTTAAATTCTCTGAATGCCTCTCCTGTGGGTCAATGGACAACATAATTGTATTTGCTAAGGTCTTTCGATGGAACTATGAATAAGATTCTGTAATATTCCCTTCTTAACATTCTAAGCTGGATAATGGAATCATAAGGCATGGATCTACATCCATTTAGTTGTGTTCCTGCTAAGTGACACACACTATGCTTGTCCCGGGCTTCAAGAAACCCCGGGGACACTGGACAAAGCAAACAATCCTCCTATTGTAAATGCTAAGGATGGGAACATAAACCATTTATGTAGTAGGAGGGACAGAAACATCTTAGGTCTTACAGAGATATTTTATTATGGATATATCCTTGGACAAGTGTAGATAAACTCAATAAAGTGACACCAGGGGAAAAATGGTTAAGGGAAGTAAAGTTTGGTTGCTGCTGTCTGTTCTTGGTAAGGTAGGCTTCCTTTGCTTAGTCATTCAGGACCATCCCCTGCTACCCTACCCCCAACCTCCAACTTATGAATGGAGTCCTTTAACATCTCAGGCATTCCCTAAATGTATGTTGTCTTCCTATTTCCCACATCAGAGGTACTAGAGCACAGAAACCATTCTTTTTCAGTGATCAAGACACACAAGATTAGGCAATGTATCAGTCATGGTTCTCCAGAAAAAAAATGAAACCAATAATATTTGCAGGATAGGTAAAACAAATGCATGGGAAGAAGTTGTGCATGTGGTTATGAAGGCTATCAAGACTGAAATCTCCAATGTAAGCCATCAACCCGGAAGCACCAAGGAAACCAATGTTCCAGTTCAACTCCAGTTCAACTCCACCCAGTGGAGGATCAGGAAGAGCCCCGTGCAGGCAATCTTCTGGAGAATCATTGTGTGCAGTCAAGCTGTCACATGCAATTAACCATTCCATAGTAAATAAACAACCTCTAAGCACCTGTGGCTCACATCTGAAATCCTAGTTACTCAGGAGGCTGAAATCTGAGGATCACAGTTCAAAGCTAGCCTGGGCAGAAAGTCCATGTGACTCTTACCTTTCCAATTAACTATCAAAAAGCCAAAAGTGGAGCCCTGGCTCAAGTGATAGAGTGTTAGCCTGGAGCACCAAAGCTCAGGGACAGAGCCCATGCCCTGAGTTTAAGCCCCAGAATCAATACAAATAAACAGAAATTAAACCTATACTCACATTTTTATGCCTTGTAACTTCTTTCCCTTTAACTGTACTTATGAATATCCTTTTCAATTTTATCTGTTTCCAAAAAATAATGAAGAAAACACGAGATACATGACTAGTGAGCAACTTCCAATGCCTGACTCCAACTTTGTGCTGCCTGCCACCATTTTGATATATTATCCTACTATTTAAACATTTTTTAAACTCCAAAGATGCTAGATCTAAAAACTGCTTCTGAAAATCTATAACATAACCTTAGTGCTACTATTTAAAACATAGCTAATTCTGTAAGCACTTGAAAAGCAATGGGTCCTACCAAGTTTCCTATTCTGAATGTAAGAAAATGCCAGCAGTTCAACAAGTTCATCTCATTTTCCCATGCTCTGCTTAGACCAAGGAGTGAAGCAGAGCATAGATCATGGCCACTCCATGCTTTGGACAAAGTAGCAAACGATTATAAGCAAGCAAGTTGAAACACATTCATTTAGTCTGTAAGTATATTCTACCCTCTTCATAAAGGAAGTCAATGATTATAGTCTTTTATATATATTTTTCAACCACTAATGACATTGATTTTAGATAAAACTATACAGTGTGACCATTTACTGAAAATAATAGACTTTTAGCGATGTCACCAATACAGTAGGTATTCAATATTGATAAACAAATTACACTTTGTTTTTCTACAGAGTTCATAAGTAATTATAATATAGTTTTTGGTAAATCATTTAACCTATGTATATGTATAACATACACACAGGATTACGTTACTATGTACTAAACTCCATTAAAACACAAATATAACTATGAAATCATTCCTAGTAAAAGAAGTACAGGACAGGAACTGTTGGCCCATGCCTGTAATCCTAACTACTTA